>NW_007726331.1:436725-497800 GCF_000696425.1 Galeopterus variegatus | reverse complement strand
GGGGGGGGGGGGGGGGGGGGGGGGGGGGGGCATTCTAGGCAGGAAGAACTGCATGTGTGAAGTAAAAGACCTTTCACAAAAGGTCAAAATTAATGTGGTCCTTTTGAGGGACTGCCAGAAGCCAGTGTAGGGCACAAGCAGAGAAAGGCAAGACATCAGGCTGGCCACCTGACACAAGCTCTGACTGCCGAAACACTAAATTAAAGGCTACACAAGGGCACACAGAGGAAACAGGCCTGACTTCCACATGGGGGAGAGGGTGGGTTGTAAAAGGCTCGGTGAGGAGTTAATATTTGGAGGGAATCAAAGACTTTGATAGCTGAAGAAGAAATTACAGGCATTGCAGGTACAGGGGCCACCTAAGCAAAGGTACAGACAGGGGAAAATGCCAGGGGCATTTTACGGAAAGGAAGTAGTCCTGTTTTAGTGAAGCAAAGGAGAATAAGGACAGGAAAATGGGTTGGATGTGAAAGATAAAAAGGTAAGTTTAAAAGACTTTAGCCAGGACAGCTGGTTCTGGAACAGCTGGTGGGAGCGTCCCACTCCCTGTCTCCTTGGCTCCCACCTGCCTTCTTCCACCTTTGATACGTGACCCTGCAAACCAAACGCCAGCTCTCAAGCACCTGCAGAAAATCAATGCCACAACGCTGGGGGACTCAGCTCTCCAAAACTCAGGTCACAGTGCCCAGGGAGCCCTCCCCTCTGGTTAAAAAGTTTGGAAGCAGTAACAAAACTAGCCATCGAGCTCTACTGATGAGAGGTGGAAGGTTGCGGGCCAGTGTAGCACCAGAGGCCTAGATACCCATTGACCACGTTGCTTCTTTGAGCCTTTGGTGGGATGCAGGCTGCTAGAGAGTTGGGCTAAGAAGCTGTCAGACACTCAGCTTGGTAGGCGGAAGCATTCCCAGCGGCATCGGCCAGCCCCTGGTGTGACAATGGAATTCTGAAAAGCTTTGCCTTTCCCATTTTGTGTTTACCTCCAGCCCCAGCACTCTCTCATGGCTGTTGTCTGTAAACACACTCTCTGCAAGTCAGATCCTTCACTTGCCCAGATGGAGGGCCAAGTGTGAACACATAAGAATATTGTTTGTTGTTCACTTTTTTTTCCTGATACCCGTGAAGACTGTTCTCCAGAAGAGTGCTGCCTCAGATGCTGGTCTGCTGGGAAGCAAGTGTCCCTCACACAACAATCACATCCGTGGTAGACACCCAGCTCCAATTTTGTTTGACGCCTTGTCCTCAGAGGCCCACTGAAGAATCCCTGTCCACATTCCTGCTGGGGACAACCGGGGCTGGAGTGTGCACCCGCAGAAGCAGGCCAAGCCCTGAACCTAAGGGAGTATTCCCAGGGGTCTGGGCCTGCAGAAACACGGGGGCCTCCATTTCTGCCACCATAGATTGTGCAGCTGGAAAGAACTGTAAAGAATTTTGAGCTCAGTTCCTTCGTTCCACAGATGAGGAAGCAGAGGCACAGAGGCGATATGTTCTGTAACTCAAGGCTGGTTACTTCATGGTTCAAATTTCTATCTAGAAAGGTTGAACAAGACCAGCACATTTCTGAAAATGGAGTTTTTATCCATTGTTATAATTAAAGTTCTAATATTCTTTTATAAACAAAAAACCTTATAGTAAGATCTTTTTGGTTAGTTTTCTAGATTTGGAGTTGGGAAAAAATTATATTAGTGGTATTTTTCTACCTTTAGAATATAAATTAAACATTATAGGTATTTTTATAAGAGTTGAATGACTTTTAGTATTAAAAAAACAAAATAAAATAGTTCTCCTGAGCCATCTAGAGACAGGGGTGCTTTTGCTCATTGGGGCTGAAATTTCACCCAGAAACTGTACTCATAGTCCAGGTACTTTGTGTGGAAGTGGCACTGTCAGGGACACAGATGTCACCTCCTTCCCCTCACTTCTACAGCCATCTTCCTTCCCCCATCTCCTAGTAGAGTTTTATCACAAGTATTATTATGGCTATGTGAACATAGTTCATCGCTGAGCCAAGGAGCATATTATATAGTAGCTTTTTTGTTTCTTGGGCTTTTTTTTTTTTTTTTTTGCCCCTGAATTAACTTTTTTTTTTTTTTTTTTTTTCCTTCTTTGGTTGTGTTGAATCACATGCTAGGTTTTCCCACACCCTGAAACAGTTCTATAAAATGCCTCTCAATTCAGTTTTCCACTTAGGGAAATCAGATAACCTGTCAATTCCATTTTTCCCCTAGAAGCATCCCTTCAGGATCATTTTAGATCATACCTTGTGAGGATTTAAATTCCTCCCAGTAATAAAGGTAAGGGCCTTGCATCAGAAGGCTGCTTTTTAGAAAACCAATACCAAGATGTTCAAATTCTAGATATATACTTCTTCTTCAACCTTCTAGAAAAATAATTTTGGAAGAAATAGGGTTCTCTAGTGACTTAGAGCTCATTTGGCCTCAACCCTTGTAGAGTCACCTGACTTTGTGTGCCCATGAGGGTGTAACACAGAGTACAGAGGGCTGGTTTCACATCTAAATGACAGACTCCTGCCTGTCACTTTTAAAGTTTTGCCACATAGGACTCACTTCTGAGCCTCCTTGTTGTCACTCTGTGAAATGGGAACAATAATACCAGTGCAAACACAACAAGATAATGAAATATCAAATCACCTGGCAGAGATCCAGATACATAATTGACACTGAATTAGTGTTTATTGAATTGAAAAGCATGAACTTATGCCTCCCAATTCAGCTTTCTGGCAAGACAGTCTTCAGATGCCTTAAGATTCCTACAGCTCTCTTGAGAATATGGATACAGACCCCTCAGATATATGGAGCCAATTTGCCCGCCTTCTGAAGTCTTGTCTCCAGAGAAGTATCCAATAGCAAGCAAAATGATTTGGGGAGACTTGAATGCCAAGGTTACTGATGGCTCTGCCAAAGCTTTATCCACAGGAAATTTGAACAAATAAGACTGTTTCTTATCTGTTTCTCTGAGAGCCATCTATCCAGAATTAGCTGCCTGGATCAAAAAGAAAAGTAATTGTCCGATTATATTCACCATCAGTGTCCATCAATACAAAACAAAGGCCCATAGGTTAAGTGTATGGGGAATTTAATCTGCAATGCCAAACAAGAAGCTAACATTATTTTTTAGTCACCTAAACATCCTTTCATTTATTATTTCCCTCTTTAAGATGGATAATCTAGGTCCAAAATGAAAATGACTATATCTCCCTTAAACCTCCTGTGACCCTCAAAAGCTGTTTCTGGGTCTATTTCTTAATCTTGAATTGAAACTTTGAGATTATTTAGCTAGAAAGATTAAAATGGAATGAGGCTTTCTCTAATCCCAAACTAACCTTCTTGAAGTTGAAGTATGTGGTGTGTTCTCATATTCCGTTCTAAGCCATGTTCCCTCCAACTATATAAATAAGCCAGAGACTAGCCAAACCCAGCCTGACCACTCTGTTTGGCCAGTGACGGGTCATTCTGTTCCTGGTTGGGTGAAGTTTGACAGGGAGTCAAACCAATTCTCACAAAACCAGCAAGAAACTATCTTAAGTGGAACACAGAAATCTCCCTAAAACCTATTAAATTTAAATAATTAATGTAGCAATATTTTTTAACATATAAGATCACCAAACCTTATTTTACTCATTTAGCCTAGAAAACTGAGAAAATTCCTCCAAAACGCATTGTTCTTGGCCCTCTGCAAAAGATGTAACAGGAAAAAAATTATTATGGATCTCCATCAACTTTCAGCAGAGATTTTGATATGATAGCTTTATGAAAATCTGGGCTCTAGCATTCTTTTGCTAACAGAGCTGTAATAGGAAATTGAACAAAATGCAGAGCCACAGACAGCATTGCATTCGGCAGACAATCGGACACACAGCATAGTGGAAGAATACTGAACTCAGGTTCAAGTCCTGCTTGGCCATTTTCTGGCTCCGTGGCTTTGGGCAAGAAACTTTACATCTCTATGTGTTTTTTTGTCTGCAAAATGATATTATCTCCCCCACACAGACATGTCTTAAAGATGAAATAAGATACTGAAAGTGAAAGCAACTTAACAAAATGTAAAAGTTTTATCCTAATTATTGTATTAATTGAACGCAAAATCAATGTATTCTTTAGTTGGCATACATCTATTTTCTATTTGAGATGGGCTGAGTTAGGAAGGTGGACATTTAAATAGATGTTTATCGCTGAATTGAGACTCCTCAAACCACACCACTATGTCAAAATGATACTCACTGAAGCCGCACACCATGAGCACCCTACACTTCTCAAGTATGGTTTCAGCATGTCACTGGCAAAGTTAGTTACCCTTTAATCCCGTGCTACCATATTACACAACTACAGCCAAGCTTACTTCTCTCCATACCCTATTTCTCTTGCTTAAATCAGGGGCCATATCTTTGTATATTTTTATATTCTATAATACACCTGGCACATAATAAATGATCTTTACTCTTATATTTGTGCTTTGGTGACAACCAGATAATTTTTCTCTCACTTACTTCAGTTTTCTGATTTTTAATGAAACTCTCAAGAGTAATCTATTTTTGACCCTGTCCCTGGTCTCCCCATCTCTTTGTCCTCTGTCTCTCAGTCCCTGTCTCTCTGCCTCTTTGTCTTTCATTCAAACACACACACACACACACACACACACACACACGTGCACACTGATCCAATTCTTCAGCATCCTAACTTAGATTCTAAGCCTTCCAGTAGGACTTTTTACCTAAAATTTGCTGAGCCACAATGTACAATGTGACATTCTACAGTTCTTCCCAGGCACGTTTCAACTGCAGGCTCTGGATAGTTTTTGAATGGTGTGTTATCTGCACACAGACACTCACCACAAAATAAATTACTCTTCAAAAGAGATGCCAAACCTCTAATTTAAAAACACCAAATGAGTAATTCCCAGAGCATTTTTTCTCCTCTACACCTAGGACATTTTAATTACCTTGAAATAAACAAAGAGCTTTGCAAAGCTAACTCAAATTGTTTATTCACCTTCTCCAGTATGCTAAGGATTTCCACCTGCCCCAAAGTTCCTCCTGACTTGAGCCTTTGTGTTCTCTACCACCCATGTGGTAAAGAAGCCATTAAAATAGGAAGGTAAACTTTGCACCCATTTCTAGTCCTGAATTGGTCCAAGTGCTAAAGAGAACACAGAAATAAGCAATGACCCATCTCTTTCCTTAGGTGTGTATTGACTGGGCCAAAATGGTCAGGCTTCTTGCCTGTAACTACATATTGAGTTGTGATAAGGAATGAAGCCATTCTTCTCTCTACTGAAGGATTAGTGCTATCAGTGTTGCAGCATGATAAGCAAAACACATTTCCCTTGCCAGAGGAGGCACAGGGGGCTGAAAACCTTTCACAAGCAGTAGTAAGGAAGAAAGACGTGCAGGTGGAGGGGTTTCAAACATGCATCCAGCCTAACTCCAAACTACAGCTGTGAACAAAAGGCTTTTACCTCCTGTCGGAGCCACTGCTGCTTGGAAGTGGCTAAGTACTAGAAAATGGTCATGGGCTGTTTACCAATCAGACAAGTAAAACTGAGGACATCATCTCTCTGTGCCATCCACGATCTTCTTTAATGTGCCAATGCCCTGAGAGTAAACAGAATTTACCCACCCAATTAAAGTGGCCAGGGTCAGGGGATGATCAGGAATTTGGACCCTTCATATTTTCAGCAATGAATAATGAATCATTTAAAATCTTGTTTATAAAGATGAAGTTTTTTCAATCGAAAGATGAATATCTTTCTTTAATTTTGGAAACTTCGGGTTATCTCTCTTAATATTTCCTTCTTTCTCATTCTTTTCATTCTCTCCTTCTGGGACTCTTGAGATGTATTGGTGCTTCCCTTCATGTTTTTCAACAGCCCTTTTCATGTTTTAAACCTCTTTATCTGCCTTCCTGGTCATTCATTTTTAGCTTCTAATTCATAATTTCCCCTTCAGCCATGTCTACCACAGCTGGGACAAGGGTAAGGCAAGGGAGATGCCTTTTAAATTTAAAAACCAGCCTGTACAAGTTCAGGGCTAGCACCTGGCATCGAGTGCCCCCTTACATCCTGCACCCCAGCTGCCTGCCTACCTCTAGTATTGGTCCAGATGTCTGTCTGGTCTGCAGGTTCACCTTATCTCTTGCATTTTCATTTCAGTGACTGCACCTTTTACTTCCAAGGTTTCTAGACTTTATTTATTTTATGTTATTTTATCATTACACAAGGTAAACATTTTTTGTGGCCCTTGACCAATTTCTCGTTAGCCCCCCTCCCCCCTTCCCATAATTTCTAGATTTTAATATCTTCCTGTTTGTGATTAAAAATCCTTTGTTCTCATTCCCTCTTTTGCTTGTGTGATGATTCCAAAGTACTGATTTTAACATATTTTTCTTATTGCATCATTACTTCTAGCTCCTCACATGTGGGGTCTACAGATTCTTTCTGTTGACTATGCTCATGACAGAAAATTTCTGTGTGCTTTGTAGTTCTTATTTAAAAGTTTATCTTGGCTTTTGTTTGTTTGTTTGTTTTTTATGGTAGACTCTCCTCCCTATCAAGTGGGTTTAGGGTTGGTTGCCTTACCCTGGCACTCCAGGTTTGTGTCACCAAGTCAAGATGTAGTATATTATTCCCAGCCACCGCTAGTAGTGCTACATCAAGGGCTATGGCTACATGCTGCAGGGCCTGGCTCCCATTCCCACACAGGTGCCCCATGCAGATATCTCTTCACTGCAGAACCAGTGAATCAGGCTCCGATGATGGGGAGTTAGTGGAGTTTTTTTACACTTGATTTACTGTTAGAAGGTGTAATTGCTAAACTCATCTTTATCTGGGAAGCCCAGTTCAGGTGTTCTGACTTTTGTGGGATGAGTAATGCCTTCACCAAATGGTCTTTGAAGCTCAGCCTCTACTGTTTGTGTGTGCGTGTGTGTGTGTGTGTGTGTGTGTGTGTACACATGCGTGCACGCATGTGTGGTGGTACTTCAAAAAGTTAATGGAAAAAAATTAAAATATAATATGAGTCTTTCCATGAACTCTGTGAAGTACCCTCGTGCGTGTGCCTACATATATATACACACACACACATATACATATACATGTTTCCTATGATCCAATTGACTTTAGCATCTCTTCACCACTATAAGTTTCTATTGTTTCTATTAATTCCCATATTCATTGGATAATTATCCTCTTGTTTTTGAGTGTGACTATGTCTACCAAAAAAAATTAAAAGTTAGTTTTTTTTAATCATTTCTCTGTGTTAAGAGCCAAGAAGATTATGTATGTGTTCATTTTACCATCTTAAAATCCAAAAACAAATCTTAATGTACAGATTTTATCACAGGGTAAATCTAAATTCCAGCTTGAAAGTTCGAGACTAATGTTGGTCTTAATAGTAAAGTCCTGCCTCTTTCCTGGAAGCCTGGCATAAGCCTTGAGAGAGTCTTTCACATTTAGGCTTTCAGAGAAGGGGGAGAGCAGGACACACCAGTTCACCCTCTCCACCGCCAACATCGCCACCCCCCACACACGATTTACAGTTCTTTTCATTGTTGCCTCTAATTTACTCCCTGTGAGATTAGAGCATATTGACCCACAGAGCTGAGCAGTGTTTACCTCTCGTAATCTTGTCAAGTCTACACTATGTTATCAGTTTTTGCATGAAAAGCATAGTAAAAATTAGTAGTTTACCTAAACGAAATGTGCAGGCTCTGTAAACTGAAAATTACAAAATAGTGATAAAAGAAATCAAAGATCTAAATAAAATGAACAGGTATGCTGTGTTCATAGGTTGAAAGACTCAACATAGTAAAGAGTATAGTAAAAACTCAATAAAGTAAAGAACTTCAATGCAGTTCCTATTAAAATCTCAGCAAGAGCTTTTAGAGGCATAGAAAAACTTACTCCAAAATTTATATGGAAAGAAAAAGAAACTAGAATAGTTAAACCAATTTTGAAAGAAAAAAGAATAAAGTGGGAGGAATCACTGTGCCTGATATAAAGACTTACTAGATAGTAATAGTAATCAGTACTACACGCTACTGGCAAAATAACAGACACATACATCAGTGGAACAAAATAGAAAAACCATAAATAGATGCCAATTTTTGTACAATGATGCAGAAGCAGTTCAAAGAGGGCTGTATAGTCTTTCCAACAAATTGTGCTGGAGCTAAAAATACAAAGAGGTAGCATGAAGAAGTTCTCTTATGGAGATGGTGGTGGTCCCACAAATCTATTTGTGGGATAAAATTGTATCAAGCTACACACACACACAAATGAACTCAGATTAAAAATATCGGGCCAGCCCGGTGGCGCACTGGAGCGCCGCTTGGGAAGCGCGGCGGCGCTCCCGCCCGAGGGTTCGGATCCCACATGCGGACCGGTTCCCGCTCACTGGCTGAGCAAGGCGCGGGAGCAATGCCAAGGGTTGCGATCCCGTTGCCGGTCCCCGGTCCGGTGCGGGGACAACACTGAGGGTTGCGATCCGTTGCCGGACATGGAAAAAGACAAAAAAAAATATGGTGAAAACTGAATAAGGTCTGTAGTCTAATTAATAGTAATGTACCTATGTCAATATCCTGCTTTTGATATTGCGCTGCAGCTATACAAGATGCCACTATTAGGGGAAGCTAGGTGAAGTGTGCATGGGACTCTATATTATATTTGCAGCTTCTGTGACTCAAACTAAAAAGTTTTTAAAGATTACTGGCTTAAAGCAGCAATCATTCATTTACCACACCATTCTTGTGAGATGGCAGTTCGGGTAGGGATCAGCTAAGCAGTTCTTCAGCTGGTCTCAGCTCTGGTAACTCATGCCTTTGCTGTCAGCTGCCAGTCAGCTTTGTATCTCTGCTTCTGGGACTTGATGGGGTAAGGGGGTAACTACATCACATATCTGCCCTGTTCAGCAGGCCAGCCCCAGCTTGTTCACATGTCAGCAGCTACGGGGTTCCTAAAGCAGCAAGAGAGTAAGGTCCAACATGCAAACATCTTACAAATCTCTGCTTGCCTCGAATTATTACTGGTCCATTCAGCAAAGCAAATCATACGGTAGACCTAAATTCAAGGAGTGGGGGAATAGACTCCCGCTTTGGTGGAAGGAGCAGAAAAATGTTGTGGCTACTGTTTTTCAACCTACCAGTAGTGGAGAGAGAAACTGATTTGGAGGTCCAAGCCTTCCTTACTCCAATTCCTTTCTCCAATAGATCATTTCTCATACATTCACAATCCTGAATAATTGTGAGGACATGGAGAAGGCAAGAAAATAGAAATGTTTTCTTAAAGTATACACAAGGTGGTAACAGAAAATTTCCCATCCTCAGGGACTTATTCAAGGATTTAAAATGTCCAAAAAGTAAAATCTAGGTCAGGCCCAATGAAAGGGAGGCTGGAAAAGTGAGAGACTAGACTAAAAACTCCTTGAGGGATGGGACCATGTCTAACATTTCCTGGTATTCTTCAAAGATCTGATAGAGAGAGTAAACACTCATTCAATTGGATATTAAGCCTGGGAAATACAACCACAGTCCCATTTTCCTTCCACCAGGGAAACTAGCACATGGCATTGGTGAGGCGTAGATAGGTCAGAGAACAGGAAACTTTTCCAGTCTAGGAATTTTGTTTGGTTTTTCCTACTTTACACCTTTCTATCATATCATAGTTTCACAATATTTGTGGAAGTAATTACTGGGCTTACACAAAATTTGAGAATGAAGGAGCTGACCTAAATACTGTTCAGACCTCTCCAACTTGATCCCAGAACCTAGAGATCTGGCAAGATGCTGACCAGGCAGCTAAGAAGCCCAGGCTATAGCAAAGGGTATTTGCCCTTGGGTTTTTAGATTTTGCCAGAACTCCTCAGATAATATGAAACAAATTCTCAGTCCTACTAGGACCCCTACAAGGGGATTTCTGGTTGTGATATATCACTTGTCAAACTATTTTCCTTTTCTGTGGTAACTGTGTAAATATTTGCACCCAAGTAAATGATAGTTTTATTCATTGGATAGTAAATTAGCCCAAGATACTTCAAGAAAAGACTTAACTTTGAAGAAATAAATGCTTATTTCCCTGAGCTGCACAAATTCCAGAGTTTTTCTGAGGCTACACTGTAAGGACCACACTGAGAACAACAACAGCAAAACAGAAACAATAAAAATGGTTCTGCTCTCAGGGGAGGAGACTCGTGAGCAATCCCACTTGCACTGTAGTATCTCAGGCCTTCCAGATGTTACAGGATACATGAGAGAGATTTTCTAGTGTGTGAATGAATGCCTTTCTAGTGAATTGCATGTCAGGGTGCCAATGTTTAAGTGAAGGACAGGGATCTACTAACTTGGGAATAATACTCTACAAAGACCATTCCATGCCTCATGGTTTGGGATTTCATCAAAGGAATGGTATTCTAAACAGAAAGTTTCATTAAAACTACTATATATGTAGTCCTCTGGAAAATGGAACTGATCTAGAAGACTCCATTACAATATTCAAATACTCAGTGTCCATCAAAAGTATTCTTGTTTCTGAGCTATTGCACATTGTAACAGCATTTTGTTGCTAAAATAAGGTTGGTATCATTATATTCGTAAAAGCATAACTGAATAATTATAATGAATCTTATATAGGATTGAATTGTATGGCTTGTCTAGCATTTTTTATGCAATATTATATTTGATACTTCACAAAAACTAAGTTATATAGTCAGGACAGTATTATTGGCCACATTTTACAAATGAGTAATCTGAGATTCAAAAGTTTAAGGTCACCTACCTACCAATGGCACAGCTTGGTCTATTGAATATAGATTCAATACCCCCTTTCTCTTGTTCTCCAACGTGTTAGAATCCAACAGAGGGGGAAATGTATTAAAGAGCTACCTCAGGGCCGATCCCGTGGCTGACTGGGGAGAGTGCGGCACTGGGAGCGCCGAGGCCACGGGTTCAGATCCTATATAGGGATGGCCGGTGCGCTCACTGGCTGAGCGCGGTACGCTCACTGGCTGAGCGCGGTACGGACAACACCAAGCCAAGGGTTACGATCCCCTTACCGGTCACAAAAAAAAAAAAAAAAGAAAAGAAAAAGAGCTATCTCAGGTACTGGAAAGGAAGGGTACTATTCAAAACCCACAGGCAGAGGAAACAGGACCCAAGTTGAAGGGGCCCCACTGGCAAAATTTGAGCATGAAAATAAATAATTATAGCAATGGATTCTGACTTAGTCAATAAAATTAGAATTCATGGGTCCTTAGTGATATAAGTATATAAATAAATAAGGGTGAAGAGAAATCTCCTCCTCAAAGTAGAATTCCAACTAAAAACCACAGAAGGGATGACAGGGTTAAAAAATCATGAATGGATGCTAAAGCTAGCAGGCGAAAGTTTTATGAGAGACAGGATATTTACACAGTACCAAAGTCTTTCCCCACAAATTACTTATTAACTGGAAGGGGGAAACAGTAACTTTACAATGGGAAAAACTGGCAGACACCTCCCTGAGTGCATGATTAAAGTTGACATCACCAGTAAGAGGACACACTGACATCATGTGTCTCCTGATGTCCTGAGAAAGACATAACATCACTTTCATGGCACTTTTGCCAAAAATGTATAACCTGAATTTAACCCAGACTATATGTAAGACAAACCCAAATTGGGGGGCATTCTACAAAACAGTCTGTACTTTTTGAAAATGTCAAAATCAAGAAAGATTATGGAAATATTCCACAATAAAAGGAACTAAAGAGACATAACAACTAAGTGACATATGTAATTCTGGATTGAATCCTGGCTGCGCCTGGAAAAAAAAATAGCTATAAAGGACATTATCAGGACAATTAACAAAATTTGAATATATACTGTGGATTAGATAACTGTCCATGTTCAATTTCCAGATTTCAATATTTGTATTTTGGTTATGTAAGAGGCAGCCCTTATTTTTAGGAAATAAATACTGAAATATTTATGGAAAGGTGCACAATGTCACCTACTTATTCTCAAATGGTACAGAAAAATGAAAGGGTAAACACTGATTCTTGGGGGGCACAATATTCTTATATATTACAATGATTTGTGGCCTTCCAAAATGCCACAGCAAGTAAACAGTTACACAGTATATCTGTGGCTTTAAATTTTCATGGGGTACATAATTAGAAAAAATGTCTGAAATGTCTCCTCGAGGGAGCAATAATAATTTTTAAAAAACAGAGAAAGAGACAGAGACAGAGAAAAGAGAGAGAGAAACAGAGATTGAGAGAGAGGAAGCAAAATCAAAAGGTGATCTGGCTAAAGGAAGGGGATATAGGAATTCCCTTTCTTTTAAGTTTGACACTTTTCAAATTTAAAAGTTACAAGAAAAAATATGTTATTTAGAGGGAGAGCATCAACAAAAGTAGAAATCACACACTGGCCCAAGGAAAGATCCACAGAGCCATGTGAATGTTTTTCATTTTTGCTTCTCTAGAACACACTGTGTGTGTGTGTGTGTGTGTGTGTGTGTTATGTGATTTTGTGTCTCACTGTTTGAGGACAGTAGTGACTCACTTGGACAATTCACTTATTAAAGAGAGCATTTTATATGGAAGACAGAGACATCCAGTTTCATGAAGGACAGAACAAAACAAAGCAGATAGGATCTAGGTTTGAACGCAAAAAATGCTTAAGTGTAAAAGAGTTGGGAGTAGAGCTTACTGAGTTGGTTATGAAACACTCTCTTATAGAAATCTTTAAGATATTTAAGAATGCAATTAAGCACACATCTGTCAAAGGACAGTTCAAGGGCAAGGAGATGGATTAGAAGAGCTTTTCAGGGCCGACCCCGTGGCGCTCTCAGGGGAGTGCAGCGCTGGGAGCACAGCGACGCTCCCGCCGCGGGTTCGGATCCTATATAGGAATGGCCGGTGCGCTCACTGGCTGAGCGCGGTGCGGGCGACACCACACCAAGGGTTGCGATCCCCTTACTGGTCACGAAAAAGACAAAAAAAAAAAAAAAAGCTTTTCATTAATTTACTGATGCTTTCAGTGTGCTGGGGACTATTGGCTCAAAGCTGAGCAAGACGTGATCTTGCGTCTTAGTGAACTTACCAACTAGTAGAAAGGTTAAGATTCATCTCTCGGTAAAATAAAATGTTATCACCTTATTTCACAGTCTCAGTCTTTACAATGTTTTCCTAACATTTTGCCTTATCCTAACTGTTCTCATCATAATTAATATATGTATATTTCTATCTCATTACCACTGTCACTACACAACCACCTTTCCAAAGTCTTTTCCAATCACCAGTGACAACACAACACAAAGACAGGTAAGAGGTCTGCATGTGCATCCTCAGAGCAGGTGTGCTGCAATGACCAGCAGCTCCCACGGGAAACACACAACGGTCACATTACCAGGATCACCTGAGGCCCTGCTTGTAAGCCCACACTGCAAAACTGACTCTGCTGCTGCTGCTGCTGCTGCTGTTGGATTCCCTTGCTTGATTAATTAACTCAAAATAGCCTCTCAGTGGTAATCCAGACTTCTGTTTCTAATTTCCTCCTGTGCTGAAAAGTAAATAGCTGTAACCACATTTCCAAGCCCCTGTGCATGGGTCTTCTGTGCTTATAGCAGACTAGTATCCACTGGAAGATGTCTGGGCCACTGCCAACTTGGGTATTTGATTTCTTTGTTGTCTTTCAGGATAACCTAGCTAACCACAATCCCTTTCCACCATTCCTCTGCAATGTGCTTGAACTAGAGTCAAGAGCTCATCCTACAAAATGAACAAGAAAAACAAAAAAGGAGGAAATAAATAAAAAGAAGGGGCTATGGAAAAAATTAAAGTTTGTGAAATTGCCCCATACATCATTTTTCTTTTTACATTTTTCTCTCATAATTCCACAAAAACATCCAGACCCTGAATGCGTGGTCATATTCAGAAATAACTCCAATGGCTTTCCATTCTCTCCTCCCCACCCAAGAAGATTACAGGATTATAAACATGAGGTAAATTCCTGTGATTCTATTTCTTAGGGCATATGCCCAGGCATTTGGCTTGGGAAGGCAGGTGGTGGGGTGGCAAATGCCTAAGAGGTTTTGCATGACTATCCAAAGAGAAGCAGATGGTTTTAGCAGGCCTGTGCCCAACACTTGATTTGTATGGTTTCTGCCCTCTCAACACCATCTCCATGCCATTCCCTTTCCCCCACAACCCCCCAAAAAAAGAATAAAAATGAGTCTCTGCTCATTCAAAACATGAATTTTCAAGGATAAGTCTTCCCGTATGGAAAAAATAATGGCATCAGGTCAGAGCATGTACAATAAAGGACTTAGAATGTTTCCCATTTTCTCTTCCAAATGTTCTGGTGGACAATCTTTTTAATCTTCCTCACTAAACTCCCTATTCTACTCCCCACTATACCTATTAATAAACTTTTCAATTTTCTTCAGGCCCTAAAATAGTGGGACCAGCATGAACAAAGGCACAAAGGCTAGAAAATATGCAGCATGTAAATAGTAAATAGTTCAGTTAGAGAAAGAGTACATGAGGGGTGGTGGTGTTAGGAAAAGAGAATGACCAGGAGCTTGGAGCCTTACGGAGGGCGTAAGCATCAGGCCAGAAAGTTCAATCTTTATTTGGTAATGGGGAAGCATTAAATATTAAAAGATAAAACTTCAGAAAATTAGCTAATTTAGAAGAAAAATAATGACATCATAAAAGATGAGAATTAGTAGAATAGGAATGCTTCTCCTCAAGGAGAGATTCTTGTGACTGACTGGTGGGATCTAGGCACGAAAGAAAAGTTGGAAGTCTATATAAATCTTTATCTAATTGAAAGAAGCATATTAGTTCTTGAAAAGAGAACAAACATTCTAGAAGAAATCATGCAGACTCTTTTACATGCCATTAAATGACACAATGGCAAAAATCTTCAACAACATTTTTATCACAAGCACAGATGCAAAGTCACATGGCTGCACAGTTCCTGTACTGGCATTGAAAAAGCCTCCCAAGCAGTAAATCTAAAGAAGATAGCTGTAATCTAAAGAAGATTATAATAATTCTTTATAATCTAAAGAAGATAGCTATGTTGGGGGCTAATGTGATTCACATATGTGGATTTCTGTTCTCTCCTGATCATCAGGAAATGATGAACTTGAGGTACCTGGAGGACAGAATGTATCACAAGTCTTTCAGACTCTTTCCTTCAAATATGACTTCTGTTAGCCAGTCATTAAAGAAAGTAGATAAATTAGAGTTTCTCTGCTTGATCAAAGCCTCAACTTGGGTGGCGTCCATTACTGATTAAGTGAAGACCTCTGATTTTTGATAGGATGACCATATATAAACTGGGTACTCTCCTGGTTTATGCCTGTTACCCCAGCATAAGTATAAGTAGCTGCCCCTTTCACTCTCAAAACTGTATCAGTTATCAGAGCCACCTAATTGATGTCTTATTGGACTGTGTCTTCATCCCAGGAGCAGCCCTCTCAGACCACAAGCATTTGCTGAATGAATCAGTTGGTTATTGATAAACATAATATGTGGCATAGTGGTCTCTTCTTGTATAACTATTGATACTACCATTATGTAAGATCATTTATTACATAAATTCATGTCTTATATGCTTTTCTTCTTTCTTCCCCATTTCTTCCAAAAGGTATAAGTATACTTCAAAAATTTTATGGAAAAATAGAATTAAAAGATAGTACAAATCTTTCCATGAGCTTTTTGAAGTTCCTTCATATTAAGAAGTCTACAGCCAGTTTATATCTTCCTTTTTCTAGCACATATGCAGATATCCACCAAAGATGCTCACCCTCCAGAATTCAGACCAACTTACCAAATTTAGAAGTTAATCCTCCAGAACGTTGCAGTGATCCAGTTCAGGTTGTTATTTCCCAACAGAGCCAAAGCCATCTATTTTTCACTCTGCCAAACCAGCAACATTTCCAACATGAAATATCCACAATGCAGGAAATTCCAGTTCTAGGACTCAGACATGAATGGCCTCGTCTATTATTGTTAAATTGCATGTGTCAAGAAGTAGTTTTTTCCTGTTGGAGGTAGACAGCACGGCATGTACATTGTGGCTCACAGAGGCAATGAAAGTGTGCTATGTTATTAGACCTTGAAAGTGAGTAGCAAATCTAAAAACAGTCAATTTAAGAAGATGATTTTTATTTCTGGTTTTGCATGTGATTTAGAATTTTTTGCATGTGTTGAGTGATTATTGTGCTCATGCTTTAGGAAACTTTGAAGAAAGTTTGTGGATTATCTCTTCTTGACAACTTGTTGAAGGAGTACTCATGTCCAATTATATTTGATACTTGGGACACTTTTATGATAAATAAATGAATCTTCATCACCCTGTGTTATCTTGAAACATTCCTAAGATTCTCAAGATTATCCACATGATTTCCATCTTCATCCATTCTGTTACCATGGTAACTTCAAGCATGTTTCTGTGAAAATGCAACTACATTACAAGTAGCCAGTAGCATTATCAATGAAAATCTTGTCAGTAGCCAATAATATCATGTCAAAATCTGCTTGGCTAAACAAAAGAATCACTCTGAGTTAAACAGAAAATTTTTTAGCAAAAGGAGATCTAGAAGAACAACAATTTATGAAAGTATGCAAAATTAGCAACATTTCATACTCCAGTAACAGAAAAAGAAATCAAGAAAGCAAGACCATTTACAATACGTACCAAAAAGACTAAAGTATCTAGGAATAAATTTAAGCAAGGAGGTGAAAGATCTCTACAATGAAAACTGCAAATCACTGCTGGAAGAAATTAAAGAGAACACAAAAAGATGGAAAGACATTCCATGCTCCTGGAATGAGAGAATTAACATTGTGTGAATGCCCACAGTACCCAAAGTCATCTATAGATTCAATGCAAACCCCATCAAAATACCAATGGCATTATTCACAGGAATAGAAAAAAAAATCAAAAATTTATAGGGAACAATAAAAGACCCCAAATAGCCAAAAGCAATCCTGAGCCTAAAGAACAAAGTGGAGGGTATTGCACTCCCTGACTTCAAAATATACTACAAAGCTAGAGTAATCAAAACAGCATGGTACTGGCATACAAACCAATGGAAAAGCATAGAAAACCCAGAAATCAGTCCATGTACTTAAAGCCAACTGATCTCCAACAAAGGCAGCAAGAACATACATTGGGGAAAGGACAGCTTCTTCAATAAAAGGTTCTGGGAAAACTGGACATACATATGTAGAATAATGAAACTGGACATGTACCTCTCCTCATATACCAAAATCAACTCAAAATAGATCAAAGACATAAATATAAGACCTGAAACTATAAAACTCCTAGAAGAAAACAGAGTAAACACTTCATGATGTAAGACTGGGAAAAAACTTTATGAATAGACCCCAAAAGCACAGGCAACAAAAGGAAAAATAAACAAATGGGATTATATGAAACTAAGAAGCTTCTGCACAGCCAAGGAAACAATCAACAGAGTAAAAAGACAACCTACAAAATGGGAGAAAATATATACAAACCATACATCTGACAAAGGATTCATATACAGAATATATAATATAATGTCCAGGATATATACAGAACTCCAACAACTTAACAGTAAAAAAACAAGTAACCTGATTACAAAATGGGCAAAGAGCTTAATAAACATTTCTCAAAGGAAGATATACAAATGGCCAACAGACACATGAAAAAATGCTCAACATCACCAAGCATCAAATCAAAACCACATTGAGATATCGTCTCACCCCAGTTAGACTGTCTATTGTCAAAAAGACAGAGAATAACAAATGATGGTGAGGATTTGGAGAAAGGGGAACACTTCTGCAGTGTTGGTGGGACTATAAATTAGTGCAGCCAGTATGGAAAACAGTGTGGAGGTTCCTCAAACAACTACAGATAGAACTGTCATATGATCCAGCAATCCCACTACTGGGTATATACCCAAAGGAATGGAAATCATCATGTCAAAGGGATATCTGCACTCCCATGCTTATCAGAGCTCCATTTACAATAGCCAAGAGATAGAACCAACCCAAATGTCCATCAACAGACAACTGGATAAGGAAAATGTGGTACATATACACAATGACTATTCAGCCATACAAATGAATTAAATTCTGCCATTCACAGAAGCATGGATGGGCTTAGAGAAAATTATGTAAAGTGAAATAAGCCAGGCACAGAAAGAGAAACACAGCATGTCCTCACTCATAAGTGGGAGGTATAAATAAATAAGAAAGGAAAGAAAGATCAAAATAATACGCTGTACTTTAGGAAGGAGAGAACAAATCCATTGTTAGGAGAGGTGAGAAAGCAGGAGGGAAAAGGAGGTTAGGGAGAAATTGGGTAAGGAGTGCAAAGAATAATTACAACTTGTATTAACGAACATGCTGGTAATAAGGATTAGATCATCACATATTGTACACAGGTATTGATATTCAACTCTGTACCCTACAAATATGTATAATCAATTGTGTTTCAATTAAAGAAAATGAAGAGAAGGAAAAAGAAAAAAAGAAAATTTTTTGATAAAGTAAAAGGAGTGCTAGAAGAATGCCTCCTTTGAAAAGTGTCTCATTCATACCTTTTGCCCTTAATGCTTTGTACACAGCAAATACTAAACATATGTTACAATGAACTGAAATCAGTCTTTCCTGCATTGGCCAAACTGAATGTGTGTGTGTGTGTCTGTGTGTGTTTGGTCTGCTTTGCTGCATCTCCATTTAAGAGCTGATACATATTAAATTTGCCTTGTGTTTTGACTTTAAAGCCCATGATAAATAAAAGCTTTTTTTAAAGCAACTCTCATTTAAGTAGACTTTGGATAAGTAAACATAATGATTCTCTTTAAGAGTTGTCTTCTGTTTCTGCATTAGAGATAGGTTTTGTTAGTTGGGGGTTAAATAAGTTAACATTCACGCACACCTCTTTTTCATTCTAGGAAATATTTATTGAAAAGCTAATTCCACACATCACAGACAAATAAGAGGCAGGTCTCAATCTTACAATTTATTGAAAATAATTTACAGATGCATGCATACCTAAAGTGTGTCAATTATATTTTACCTGATAAGAAATTTCTTGTAAACTAGAAAAATTAAAAATAATAAGAAATTATATCGAGGGGTATTGAGAGAGACTTATAGAATTGCCAATTTAGGAGTTAGCTCTTTAAAAATGAGCTGAATTTTCTTGGAGTTTCAAGAGGAGGGAACACCATAAGAGAAGTATAATTGTTGGTTATTGCCGGCCTGGTGGCTCACTGGATAAGTGCGCCGCTTGGGAAGCGCGGCGGCGCTCCCGCCCGAGGGTTCGGATCCCACATACAGACCGGTTCCCGCTCACTGGCTGAGCGAGGCGCGGGGGCAACACCGAGGGTTGCAATCCCGTTGCCGGTCCCCGGTCCGGTACGGGGGCAACACTGAGGGTTGCGATCTGTTGCCGGACACGGAAAAAGACAAAAAAAAAAAAAAATTGTTGGTTATTTAATTGGATTTTGCCCATAATTATATGTGAGTAGAGAAGGAGAGTGAGACACCAAGAAAGTTAAGATTTCTAGATTGGGTTTATAGAGGTGAAATGAGGAAATTATGATTTCTCTTCTGCACAGTGAATTAAAGTTCTGTCTTATGTCCTGCTGGACATGTAAAGTAGGCAACTAGAAACACAGACATAGAGAAATAAAAGACATAATATATGGAGATGAAGATTTGGAATTAGTTCAAGTATGGCATTTAATGAGATGAGCCATGGCAAACTAAAATCTCACATTATGCCAACATTTAACGGCTGGGGTGGGATGTGGAGAGCAGGGAGAGGGAGAAGATGCAAAGAGAAAGACAGGAGAGCCAGGAGAGTTTACTAACATAAAAACCAAGGTAGAAGTGAGTGACTTTGATGAGCTGGTCTTGGCCAATGTTGTCAAATGTTGCATAAATTGAATAGAAGGAGACACAGAAGACTCAGTGTTGTCAATGGAGTGCTCCATTATACTTTTCAAATGTTTTGTTTATTTTTTAATTGACACATATTGATTGTACATATGTATGAAGTATAGAGTTATATTTCAATACATGTATACAATGTGTAGTGATCAAATCATGGTAGTTAGCATATTCATCATTGTAAAAATTTATCATTTCTTAGTGATGGGAGCATTTGAACTCTTCTAGCCTATTAAGAACATACATTGAATTATTGTTCATTATAGATGCTTAGCACTACTGTAAAACACTGGAACTTATTTTTCCTATGTATCTGCGATTCTGTCCAACCTCTCCCTATCCCTCCACTCCCTGCTTCTCCTCCCCTTCCCAGCCTCTAGAAACCACAATTTTACTCTCTACTTCTATTACCTCAACTTTTTTTTTTTCCGCTCCAACATGTGAGTGAGAACATGTGGTGTTTATCTTTCTGTGCCTGGCTTATTTCACTTAACATAATATCTTCCAGCTCATCCATGTCAACTACACTTTGTAAGGGTCCTAACATACTGTTCTAATGAGCCAGAAGGAAATAAGTATAAACATAAATATTATTATTATTATCAGACTTGCCAAAATTATTTTGATGTCTTTTCAGTCCTAACAAATATCTCACCATATGTTTTATTTAGGTCAAGGGATATCCTTAAATTGGGTAAAAACCTTTTCCAATCTTAGGAAATATATATAATACTTTTGTCGTAACTGTAGACTTGAACATTTTATTGCTCTTTTGTACATAAAAAAGAACTTCAAGCGTGGCAGTCTTTGGAGACTGAGGATGGACACTTATTCAGGCAAGACTTACCTAAGTCTCTACATCACAGAATGAGGAGATAGGGGCACCTAATCTTAGTCATTTGGGGAGGATGTTGCTATAATTTGCCCTTTTTTGACTATAATAAATTTTTATATTTGGATCAGATCACATCTTATGTAGATGTTAGGGTTTCACTCTTTAATTGATTAAATATGGAAAAGTTGGAAAGTCCATGTTCAAGTGGAATTTATATGACCAAAAGCTGCTATGTGATGAGAGGAGAATAGTTTTCTAAGACTGTCTTCCATCTATCTTTCAGTGTCTTCCTTGATCATATTATTTATTTGCATTTTCATTTTTGTGGTCTGGAACTTGAAAATAATTTTAAGAGTCTTTTAAAAATAAGTTAAAATGTGAAACAATTCATGGAAAACAAATTTTTGTACAATTCTGTCAGCATTTAGAGAAAATATCCTTCTTGTTTCCCTAATTTTCTTCAACCTAGGAAGAAGTCCAACAGAAGGTTTTAAAAAGTTGGGACTTGAATAGGCATTTTCTTCTGTTGAATGGGGTGTATGCTTGAGTCCTTAATGGTTAAATTTATGGCATTACCTATTCTGGTACTTCCCCACAATCAGGTCTTTGGTAATAATGACAAGGCCTCATTAACTACTGGAAATATCAAGAAATATTGTTTAAGTAAACTAGTTAATTTAAGAACTTCAAAATGAATCAGATAGAAATTTGTCAAGAAAAAGATAAAACTTAAAATGATAAATCACAGTATAAAAATAGCCAAAATACTTGGTAAAATAGAATGAGTGATAAGAGAAATTCAGATTTTTATTTCTAGAAATATGCTAAAATAGATTTGTAGAAAAATCTATCCCAATATAAAATTTATAAAAATTCAGGATATTATAAACCTTTCTCAAAATTATGGCTAACTGGGTCGTAAAATAATAGGGAAAATGTAGCCCAGAAATGAAATGAAAGTGAGATCACAGGGCAAGCCAGTGCTGGAGCTGATATTTTCTTTGAGAGCATCTGCAAATTTGACCAGGCTACAGGTTCTATTCAGTAGTACAAGTGAAGAGAGAGTTAGTGAAATGGAAGACTGATGTGAGAAATAAACCAGAAGGCAGCTGCATATAGACAAAGAGAGTTCAAGAAACATAGACAAAGAAAGTTCAAGATATATGGCAAACTGAGAAGAGTCAACGTATACATAATGAGAAGTTCAGAAGAAAAGAGAAAAAATGGGAGGAAAACAACATTCAAATATATAATGACTAACAACTTTCCAAAATTTATAAAAGATACCAATAAAGTAAGTCAAATGACAATGCATTATCAGTGCTTAGGTTTCCATTTTATTTCATTTCTGCCATTTCTTTTAGTACATCAGTCTTGTTAAAGGCTTGTCTATTTTAGTCTTTCAAAAAAACAACTTTTGACTCTTTTCTCTGTATAGTTTCTATGACATTAATTTCTGTTTTATTTTTGTTATATTTTTCTTTCCACTTACTTTGGGTTTATTCTGTTGTTATTTTTATAACTTGGTATGACATAAAAACAGACAAATGACAATGAAACAGAATAGGGAGTCCAAAAAATAAACCACAGACTTACAGCTGACTGATTTTCAACAAAGGTGTCAATAATACACAGTGGGCAAAGGACAGCTTCTTCAATAAATGGTGCTGGAAAAACTGGATATCCACATGCAGAAGAAACTAGACCCCTGTCTCTCTGCATACACAAAAATCAACTCAAAATTGGTTAAAGACCTAAATTTAAGACCCAAACCTATGAAACTACTAGAAGAAAACAGAGGTGACACACTACAGGAAATGCAAATGGGCAGTGCTTTTTGAGTGAGACTACCAGGTAACTACAGGCAAATAAAGCAAAAATGCACAAACAGGACTACATCAAACCGAAAAGCTTCTGCACAGCAAGGGACACTATAAACAAAGTGAAGAGACAACCTACAGAATGGGAGAAAGTGTTTGCAAACTACACATCAGACAAGGGGCTAATATCCAGCATATGTAAGGAACTTAAACAACTCAATAGCAAAAAATCAAATAACCTAATTAAAAAATGAGTAAAAGGGCCAACCCTGTGGCGCACTCAGGAGAGTGCAGCGCTGGGAGCACAGTGGTGCTCCCGCCACGGGTTCGGATCCTATATAGGGATGGCCAGTGTGCTAACTGGCTGAGCGCGGTGCGGATGACACCAAGCCAAGGGTTGCGATCCCCTTACCGGTCACAAAACAAACAAACAAACAAAAAAAAATGAGTAAAAGACCCGAATAGACATTTCTCAAATAAAGACATGCAAGTGGCCAATGAGCCAATGAAAAAATGCTCAAAATCACTAATCAGGGAAATGCAAAATAAAACCACAATGAGATATCATCTCACTCCAGTTAAAATGGCAATTATCAACAAGACAGAAAATAACAAATGCTGGTGAGGGTGGGGAGAAAAAGAAACCCTCCTACATTGTTGGTGGGAATATAAATTGGTACATCCACTGTGGAAAACAGTATGGAGGTTCCTCAGAGAACAAAAATAGATCCACCTTATTACCCAGGTATCCCACTACTGGGTATATACCCAAAGGAAAGGAAATCAATATATCAAAAAAACACCTGCACTCCCATTGCAGCACTATTCACAATAGCCAAGAGATTGATCAAGCTAGATGGCCATCAATGCCCATAAATGGATGAATGGATTAAATAAAACTGTAGTATGTATACACAATGAGATACTACTCAGCTATAAAAAGAAGTGATATCCTATCCTTTGCAGCAACAAGGATGGAACTGGAAGCCATTATGTTAAGTGCAGTAAGTCCGGCACAGAAAGACAAATACCGCATGATCTCACTCATATGTGGAATCTAAAAAAAAGAGAAAAAGTGGTTCTCATGGAAGTAGAGAGTAGAAGAGTGGCTACCAGACGCCAAGATGGGAGAGGGGTGCTGGGGAGGAGAAGTGGTGGACTAATGGCTACAAAACTATGCTGTCTACCCTAAGTGAATCACTATGCAGTATATGCATGTATTGAAAAAACACACTGTACCCCACAAAAATGTTCAAGTAAATGTTAAAATTTTTAAATTAATTAATTTTTAAAAATACTTTGAATAACTATATACCCACAAATTTGAAAACTACGATGAAGACAAATTTTTAGAAAAAATATACATTATCAGAAAGGATATAAAGAAGAAATAGAAAGTCAGAATTAACTCTCTAACCATTAAATTTTTTAGTTCTCAAAACATCTTGATTCATACACACTATAGTGTTTCATTTATGTAAAGTTCAACAACCGGAAAAACTAATAACATATAGTGTTAAAACTCAGGTTACTTCTTTTTTTTATTGAAACATAATTGGTTATACATATCCGTGGGGTACGGCATTGAATATCAATACCTGTATGTAATATGTGATGCTCCATCAGGATAATTAGTGCATTCAACATTTAAAAATGTAATCTTTTTTTGTGGCCCTTTACCAATTTCTCTCAGGTTACTTCTAACCATTAAGATCTTGTTGGAGAGGAGATGGTAATTGGAAGGCGACAAGGCAGAGGGACTCTGTGGTGCTGGGAATGTTTTCTTTCTTGATCTGGGTGCTGGTTAAAGGTGTTCAATGTGTGATAATTCATCAAGCTCTACACTTTTCTAGACATATGTTACACTTCAGTAAAATGTGCAAAAACACAATTTTTACAAAGTATCAGACCCACATCATTTTAGAGAAGAATCCTAGCAAGTATTAAGAAGCAGGTAATTCCCATCTTAAGCAAACACTTTCAGAGAGTAGGAGAAGAGGGGCTGCTCTCCCTCCATATTTTGTGAGGTGAGAAAAGCCTTGACACCAACATCAGACAGAACAGTACATGAAAGAAAAATGACAAGCTGATCTAAGCCATGAAAATAAAGTAAAAATATCTTGAACTGAAACATTAGGAAGCCAAATGCAGAATGTAAGAAAAGAAAATGTAGTCTCCATGCAGCAGGTAAAGGTGATTTTCAACATCTCTTCACTAAATTGGTGGCTGGCTCTCTGGGAAATTGGCCTTGGATTGGATTCAAGGGTGCCTCTGGATTTTTAGAGTATCTTCCAAAAAGAAAGCTCTGCTTCTCTTCTGAAAGGAACATGGGGAGAAGCTAAGAACAGGGCGGAAGGGCAGGAGGGATGTTGTCAAGTCGGCTTTATTATGCAGGTTTCTTCTTATGTCCCTTTCTGTATAGCCCCTGCAATGCCAAAACATGCCCTTAAAAAATATTCTCATGAAATGTCAAAGTTTTATTATTTTCTAAATCCATCTGTCAATTTGAGACTACTTCTAAGTTCCTGTTGTCCTGTGAGAACTGAATTAATGACTGCCTGGCCAGCACTCAGCCTTGGCAGGTTTCTGAGAGATGAAGGGAAAACAAAGAGGAAGGGATATCCTGCTGGTTTCTCCCATGCCTCTCATTGCAGAGCTGACTTTGCATTTCCCTTTTCATCAATGAGTCCAATGAGGGTAGTTTTCTGAGCCTGAAAACTTTGTGGTGACCATCCTCTTGGTAACTGCTAGCAGAGCCTGGCAGGGCTGCCTACTGCTCTTCTTTCATAAGAGTTGCCCTTAAGGACTCATCACTACACATACTCTGAAAACGTCCAACCATGCTGAGATTGCAAATCTACCCTGTTATTCACCTGAGATGGTATTATGGGATGAATTGTGTCTCTCAAAATTTATATTTTTAAGTCTTAAACCCAGTATCATTGAATGTGACTTATTTGGAGATAGCACCTTTGAAGAGGTAATTGAGTTAAAATGGGCTCCTTAAAGTGAGCTCTAATCCAGTATACCTTTATAAGAAGAGAACACAGACACACACAGTGAGAAAGCAGCCACTCAAGCAAAGAGACAGTCCTCAGAACCCAAACTGCTTACACCTTGATCTTGAACGTCCAGCCTTCAGAACAATGAGAAAATAAAGTTCTGCTGTTCAGACCACTCAGCCAGTAATATTTTTTTATGGAAGCCCTCACAATATAATACACATGGCTTTATTCCCTTCTAGTGCCTGAACAGCATAAACTCCCTAGAAATTCCCTTCTGGGCCCAAGAGAAAAAGGAACAGAACCAGAAAATCCTGGAAAAGGGATAGCTGCTTTAATGGCCCTGACTTTTGATTTTTAAGTGTTGATCCTTTTGTGAGACAAGTTTATGACCTAGCCTCCAAGGGAAACAATCTATAGATATTTATTGAGCAACTAGGACAGCCACAGAACATAAGCACTGTATTTTCAGGAAGCTATACTGTAAAGTACATGGGCTCACTGTCCAAAAGACCCTCTTTAAAATCTCAGTTCCACTGCTTTCTAG
This sequence comes from Galeopterus variegatus, assembly GCF_000696425.1. Lineage (NCBI taxonomy): Eukaryota > Metazoa > Chordata > Mammalia > Dermoptera > Cynocephalidae > Galeopterus > Galeopterus variegatus. The sequence goes on along the minus strand of NW_007726331.1, from coordinate 471,645 downwards.
CTGTGTGAAACTGGGTAAGTGACTTTATTTCCCTGAATCTCAGTTTTCTCATCTGTAAAATAAGGATATTGATACCTTGAATAACACCTTGAAGTTTTTGCGAAGATTGGAAATATTAATTGTAAAAATGTATCCAGTTCTTCACAGGGGAGTTGATGCTTGATGGTCGAATTGTAGCTGCAACAGTAATTATTATTATTAAATAAACAGGTCCAACAATATGTTAACTCTTAACCTTTACTTCAACTAAGTTACATTTGAGAGTCCAAGGACCTTAGGGTACCTAAAATGCAACCCAAAACTTTGTAAATTCTTTTTTATCTTTACACAACAATGTTTATCATCTGCAAATAATGACATTTTTGCTCTTTTTCTATTTTTTTTTTTTTTTTTTTTTGCTTTATCATTTGTACAAAAGCAGTGATACCAGGCATTTTTGTGTTGTCCCAGATTTATAAACAATAGTATTTTTAATATTTTGCCATTAAGTATTATGTTCACCATAGGTCTTTTTGTAACTGTTTTTAAACAGATTCAGGAAATTTGCATTCTTAACTACAAATTTTTAGCATGAGTGGTTATTGGATCTTATCAGGTGTTTTTCCTGCATTTATCAAGATTATCACATTTTTGTTCACTCCAATCTTTAATATGGTGAATTATATTAATATATTTTCTAATGTTTAACTCACCTTGCATTTTAGAAAACATACAACTTGCTTATAATTTTTTTTATGTTTTGTTGATATATTATTGAATTCTGTTTGCCAGCATTTTCATTTAGCACTTTTATATCTCTGTTCATAAGTGAGACTGCTATATAATTTTTCCTTCTCATCTGTCCTTGTCTGATTTCTGCAGCAAGTTTTTATTTACCTTATAAGGTGAGAGTACTAATTCTTTATTTTCTGGAAGTTTGAGATTACCTGTTCCTTTAATGTTTGTTGGAACTCACCTGGGAAACTACCAGGGCTGATGTTTTCTTTGTAGGACGATTTTAAATAATTGGTTCAGGGCCAGCCCGGTGACGCACTGCTACAGTGCGCCGCTTGGGAGCGCGGTGGCGCTCCCGCCGAGGGTTCGGATCCCACATACAGACCAGTTCCCGCTCACTGGCTGAGTGAGATGCGGGCGCAACACCGAGGGTTGCGATCCCGTTGCCGGTCCTGGTCCGGTACGGGCACGACACTGAGGGTTGCAATCCGTTGCCGGACATGAAAAAAGACAAAAAGGAAAAAAATAAATAATTAATTAATTAATTGGTTCAATTCCTTTAATAGTTCTAGGATTATTCAGGCTTTTTATCTCTTCTTGAGTCAGTTTTAGCATAATATTTTCTCTAGAAATTTATATATTTTATCTATTTTTTCTAATTTGATGGCATATAGGTCTACAAATATTATCTTTCTAATAAATGCATAATCTGTGGATCTAGCCCCCTTTTCATTTTATTTATTCTTTCTTTTTTCCCTTCATCACTTCTGTCAAAAGTTTGTCAACTTTATCAAGTCTTTTCAAAGGGATAGTCTTTGTTTCCTGCACTAGTAGAAACACCTTTGTTCATTGTGGTATTTCTGGCACCTAGAATCATACGTGGAATGTTGTAGGCACTCAACAGGCATTTTTTGAATAAAGAAAAAAAAAGCATGGAAAAGCATAAGACATAATGTGGCTAAAGACCAAGTTTTAACTAATGTCCATAGCAGAAAACAATAACTACTAAATGCATCGATCTTTTTTCAAGAAGAAAATGTCCCTCGATTACGTCAATATTCAATACTTGTCTAATTCATGTCCCTTAGAAGGAAATACCGATCTTGAAATATTTCAAACTCATAATAATTTCCTTACAAGTTCCAGTGGTTTTAATGAGGGAACTTTATTTTCAATAGCAAATGATAGGCTCTGGCATTTGAAAAAAGAGAGATGATAAATTTGCTAGTTTTTCTTCACTGCTGTGGACATGAGTCAATATTCGATCTTATGACATGTACTGATCCATCACTATTGTTCATTTTCTAAATTGATGTTGCTGATGTGCTGAAAGCAAAGGGGCCTCACAAATGCAGAGGTACAGAGGAAATGTTGAAAGGACAATGAGCTTTGCTCATATTGCTTAATGGGTTGTGAAATAGAGAAGCATGGGCCATTCTTTTTACTTTCAGGAAGAACTCTCTAGTGATCAGCAATTCCAACCCCTGCATCTCTACTCCTACCAAATTGAATAAGGAGGGACGAGAAGAGAAATCACAGTTTCCTGTACTTACACCTCTACACATTTAATCTATACATTGAGCAGGAGTTTTCTAGTGCTATATGAGTTAACTGATAATAAGATTGATTTCATGACTCCATAACTGTAAATAGGAAAACTTTGAAGATTAGGCTGGGTATGCTGGCCCAAGTACATACTTGGTAAATTCTAACAAAATCCTTGTGTCTGATCATAACTTACAAATTTCTCCCAAAGTGAAACACTGAATACAAACTCCAGGTAAATAACAGTCCTGCAGATCTGGTGTGTCAGGACACCAGACTTCAAGTTAAATGATCCATCTAATGACTATCCTGGTAACCCAAGGGAATGACGGTGAGGCAGCCAAACACAAGAACTTCGACTGAGGGACATGAACCAGAAGCAGCCAATGACGTGAGCCTGGCAGAGGAGGGTAGCTGAAACCTCCAACAGGAAGGCTTTGCCCCCGTGTAACTCAGGTCAGATGTAGAACACAAGGCAGACATGCACGGGCTGTGGGTGGTAGGAGAATATACTAGAGGACAAAGTGTAATGTCCTGAAAAGATGTAAACATTGAGTGTGTATTTAAGTATATGAAAAGGGATAATTTTAAAATTTAACAGTGCTATAAACGAGTGATTTGTATTCGGCATGGTAGATACATGAGACTGTTTTGTACATTTATAGTACAAATACATGCCAGTGCCTGGTGCATAATAAGTGCTCAGTTAATATTTTTAGAAGGATATGCACTGGCCTGGGATTCTAATTCTGACTCTTTCATTAACTAGCTGGGTAACCTCAGAGAAATCATTAAGTTTCTTTTGGTCTCAAGGTTTTTCTCTACAAAGCAGAAGATAAATTGAATGGTCATAAAATCACTTCCTACTTACCTATGTCTATGTCTCTATTAGTGCTACAAGAAGATCAGATCCCTGCACCACAGTAAGAATGTTCTCTCAAGGAACCACTGAGCAGAATCACAAAGGCAGGGAAGTGAACAGGACTTTTAGCGAATGGCAACTAGTCTGATGTGGCTGGAGAACTGGGTTGTAGAAAGGAAATACGGGAGGTGAGGATGGAGGAGAGGATAATCACTGAAGGTGTGAGGGGTGAAAAGCTGCAGTCACAGACGGCCCAGAATGATTTGAGCTCATCTATTAAGACAAATGAAGTCTATAATAATGTAAGTAGTGATATCATCCTATATTTTTATAGGACAGTGGATTTTGACCTTTGCTAAACATTACAATCACATAGGTATATTTTTTAAACATAGAGGTACTTGGGTCCCATCACTACAGACTCTGATTCAGTAGAACTGAGGGGAGAACCTGAAATCAGAATTCTTTTTAATTTCCATGGTAACTCAGGTATATAATGAAAAGCATTTACATGGTGCTTTACAGTTTTCAAACCTTTCAACAATAACTTCAATCCTCATAGCCCATGTAGAAAGTGGGCAGAGTAGGTGGAATTATCACTGTTTCATATGGGAGAAAATTGAGGCTCAAAGAAATGACCTCTATTCAAATGACAAGTAGCAGAAATGAAACTGCCGGTTTTCTGAGCCCAGGTCCAGTGCTTTTTTAGTATGGCTCAGTTGCCCAAACTGAAGACATAGGTAAGGTGAGTAAAATTTATTCCCCAACCCAAGAAAATATTGGAATCAAGAAACACCATTTGAGGTTAGCAAAAGAGTAAATTTAGGCACACACAAAAAAAGCATTTCTTGGACCTATTCATGAACCTATTAATGCTAAGATGTGACAGAAGATGATCATCAAAGGTTCAAGTGAGGTTTCAATAAATTCATAGATAAAGGATCCACTCACTCACTTTAACTATTCAAGAGCAACACGGTATCTTCTTATGCATGTGTCAGATAGCAAAAGCAAAAAAATGAATGTATTATTTTTATAGTATCTTGCTGAGTCTACAAGTTATAGTCATATATTCTCAGAGACTATAGTCTTATCTGCCTCATCCTTCTACTAAAAATTCATTTATTCATGCCCTCAGAAGGGAGGATCAGCTTAGATAAGTGGAATTCCCACATCACCCCAAATCAGCTACAAAACACAAGCATGTGGTGATGATCCCATTACCACAGAAAGACTATGGGACCCTGAGTGACATCAGCCAAGCTAGTCATTACGTGGTTAATATAGGGAAGGAAACTAACAGTTATCGGATGTCTACAGTGTGTTCAGCCCCGAGTGCGCAGGGCACTCTGCACACACTGTCACGTTTAGTCCCCACAGTAATCCCAAAAGGGCAGTATTGTAATTAGCCCCTGTTCACAGGTGAGGAAAACCAGGCTCACAGAGGTTAAACAATATGCCCAGGGTTACAGAGCTCCACATAATACAACAGAGATGTGTCTACTCCAAAGTTTATGGTCTTTTCTCTATTTAATGTTTCCTATAGACTACCAAAAGGTAAGAAATCCTGATGCAACATAAGTGACTAAGTGAAGAGACTTGCCCATTATGAGATGGCTTCTGTACTCAGAGGGCTGCATGTCAGCGGCCTCAGCAGCAGCCTCTGATAGCAGAGCCCTGCGGCTCACACTGTAAGTTGCAGCCCCCGTGCATGGGCAAGGAGAAGGAGTCTGACCTACAGAATCAGGATGCATCTGACTGTTATGCTGACATGTTCTCTGTGAGCTGGGAGTGTTTCCCTTGAATGGGGAATTCTGTCTCACTTAGTCACTCTGATATTGCATAACAGATATGGCATTTCCAACAGCATGGCACGCTAGCTGTCCAAAATAAATAAATAAGAAATAAGAAGGGCAAGAGTGTGGGCAGCCAGCAGGTTGTTAAATAATCAAATCTACGCTGCCTATTACAAAAGCCAGAGCTCATAGAAGCAGCTGCCTTCAATTTTGCAGGGTGCTAAGCCCTAAGCACCTTTCAATACAAACCATATTGAGAGCTCCATAGCTGGTGCAGAGGATTGGGTGCCAAACCTTTAATACCCTCACCTTAACACTGAGAAAGTGCCCATGAAATGTACAGCTTGGCTAGCACCAATTAATCCTGATAGAACATCCCAAATACAGTAGACATGGAAAGCATTAAATCACACAAAAACCACCACTGTCATCTCTAGCTTAGACTGTTGCAATAGCCTTATTCCTGATATCCCTGCATTCTCCTTTGCTACCTTCCAACACACTTCCCACCAGCAGCCAGACCTTCTTGAAACATAGATCTGATTGCATCCTGCATCCTGCCCTTGCTCAAAACCATCTATGGCTATCCAGTGTTCATAGAATAAAGTTAACACTCATGACCTGCCACCCTCATCAACCTTGTCTCAACCCTCTCTCCACTGCACCCTCTAAGCTCTACTTTGTCCTTTTTTAACCCCTACCTACACCTGCTTGCCTCAAGACCTTATCACATGTCATGTTCTCGCCTGAATCACAATCTTCTTCCTCAGCCCCAACACACTACCTTAACCAGGACAATCTATTTTTGCCCCCCATATTTCTGCCTAAATGTTACCTTTTCATAATAGCCACATTAGATGTCTCCTATTATATTTTCTCATTGCACCTTATTGTTAAATCACAATTGTCTGATTATAATTGGAATAAGATAGGTGTTTTAAGTCTTTGTTAATGTCTGTTTTTTCCTCCTAGAATGTAAACTCCTGAAAGCAGGAGGCAATAACTCTTATTTATTGCTCTGTTCCTAAGTTCATTGTACATTAAGTTGCTCATTCAATGTGTTGAATGAATGAATGAGTAACATAGTTACCCTTTCCCTGAAAGACTTTCCTTCAAAAAATTCTAAGAATCTAGAGAGAATCTCTGCTTGTCAAACTATCACTCCCAGGCACAGAATGACCCACTGCACAGAGTAAATGCTCCCTGCTACCTCCAGACACCAGCCCGGTGTCACAGCATCTTGTCTGCAACACGACTCTCATGGCACTAGCCACAGTCTTGGTTGTAATCATATAAATCATCTCCTTAGAAAATAGGACCAAATAAGAGGTAAATTGCTTACCTTGTACAAATTAGCCGTTCAATAAATTCTGCATTGGAATCTGAGAGTTGAACAAGGCCTGTGTCAAAGCCCCACATTTATGTCTAAAAGTTTAGTTCATGATTTCAAATACTGAAACCCATATTTCACATAGAAGTATATATCCTTGACGAAGTGTCTTTCATTTGTTTTTTTGAAAAAATATGAGATCTTATTTAGAATCCACCTCTAACCTCCCAAATCAAAACCTAACCAAATCAAAATAAACAGTACTCTGAGAGGTTTAACCTCTTTTCTAGGGGGCAAAAGTTTCTGCCTCTACCCCAGGAACTGGAGATCCAGAGAAGGATATAAGGTACGGGCAGTGTTACAAATAGGCTGCAAGCCCACAGACCTCTGCTCTGTCTCTGTATCTAGTCACAACCATGCTGTAGTCTACAGATGTGCTACTGCAGTGCAATGATGGAGGGACAGCACTTCAGTATGAAAACAGCAGTCAAGAGCAAATTTACTACTTAGTAAATATCCTGAAAGTGTATTCCAATCCCGCCAGTAGTTGCCAGATGCTAAAACAATGACATAAAATGACAGGAAAAATGCAAATAAATGTAAGAAAAGCCCCTGAAGGAGTTAACGCAGTAACCAAGCAGGGCAGATAAGAAACACCAACGCCCATATCTTTATTATGTTCAAGAACTCTGTGATCTAAAATGCAGGTGAGGTATGAAAAAATAAGTTTAGCAGTTGTGGCAGTTTCAGGGACAGAATCCACGAAGAGGGAAAAAGGCAAAACCCACGCATGCCCATGCACACTTGTGCAAACACACATGCACGCACACAGACAGAGCACAAACAGGCCGGCAGCTCAGTGATGCCCGGCACCTGCGTATAAGCCCTCCCCTGCTCCAGCCCACGTGCCCTCAGGGAACTCAGACTGTCTGTCCTCCCCACACAGCAACTGTTCCTGAGTATCCACCCTCCAGAGACATGGTTGGGAGCCCCCTCTGTTAGTTTTCACAGATGCATCACCCTTGTGCAGCACCAGCTGACCTGGTCTCTGATGGGGCCAGCTGCCAAAATGACAACGCAATACCTCTGTGTTAGGGACCAGAGAGAGGTATTGATGAAAACAGCTCTTCTCTCTCTCTCTCTCTCTCTCTCTCTCTCTCTCTCTCTCTCTCTCTCTCTCTCTCAAGGATATAGACATCAGAAGACCTGAAGAATTCCTTTGCTTTTCCTGGAATTATATAACCAACTACAGTTTCAGAATATACGAAAGCAAGTTTTTATCAAATACCTTATCTCTGGGTTTGTCTTCCACATAAAATGTGAGTCACCCTCCAATTAAACAATGTAAGTTAAGCTTTGAAGTCTCCTGCAAGACCACGCTTCATGCCTCCTCGAAGCCCAAGTCAACCTAGATCTCTTTGTTGTGCTATGGGCAGCCCTGGGTTTACTTTGAAGGTCACATCAAGTCTCTTGCGTATATAGGAAAGAGGAGAAACTGTGAGCTAAGGGTGGAAACATCCCAGTTTAAGAAAGAAGCTAGTTACTCTTAACCCCAAATTACTAAGAAATCAGATAATGGGATAACCTTAGATCTCATTTTTAGGTGAGACTATGTTATCACTTCACAGTATAAGTAGCTGGTTGCTGCCCAAATTGCTGATGGGATTACCTGTCATTTCCACCATTGTGGTTTAATACTTTTGAGTTTTAAAGTTTTTTCAATTTTAAAGATAAGGTGTGGAGAGACCACACCTTACAGCTTTATTACATTATAATTCAATGTTTAATTGAGATCTAAGAAAAGTCTGATACTGAAATAGGAAGTTCAAGAAACAAACTGTGCTTACTTCCCTTTTTTTTTTTTTCCTTCTTGTGATCAAAATTATACCACTGTTTATTGTGAGACCTTGGATGGATGGCTTAACTGCACCACACTCAATCAAAAATGGAGATTTCAATCGCTTTCTAATGTCACAAGATCATAAAATCTGCCCACTTTACGCATATAAACTCCAAAGGTAATTCAAAAAAGTATAAAACATATTTACCTTAATCTTCAAACTCATATAGTGAAGGGCATGGTGACCATCTAGTGCCATAAAAAATACACTGAAAGGCAGCAGTTTACATTTACAGCAGAAGAGAAAAGTGTGAGCTGGTGACAAAAAATGTTTTCCATATAGCATTTTAATTAAATATTTCAATTTTACAAGTAACAAATGAACACATTATTATAAGACGAATGAGACAATTCACCATAGTTAATACACTCAGAGTCAGGCATTCTTAGGGTCATATTTCCCCACAAACCCATGGCCATGGGACCTTGGGCAAGTCAGTTTACTCTGCAGCTCAATTTCTTTACCTGTCAGATGGGGAATAAAGCAGCATTTGGCATATCATTGGTGCTCCACAAACAGTAGAAACACCTCTAGGAATGGAAAGTGCTGATCTTTTGAGAGTGGCTGGAATATAAGCACGGCAGGAAAGAGAGGAAGCAAACAGCCTCCAATGCAGCTCCATTATGGGCGGGTTCCTTCATCCACCCTCTATTCAATGGCTCAGTAAGCATTTATTAAGACCTACTACGTGACAGGAATCATGCTCGAGTTTGAGTGCTCAACTCTAAGTAAGGGAGAGAGTCATGTCCACAGATGATAATGGTACAATGAGTTCAGTGCCAGAAAAGAGGGAGTTGGGGCTACTTCTCAGAACGGGTGACCCAAGAGTTGAGCCTTGAGTGGTGGACAGGAGTTGGCCAGGAGGTTGCAGAGATGAAATATGTCCCAAGCATAGAGAATGGCCAGCACAAAGGAGTGGCTATGAAAAGACCATGGAAATTGGCATGTTCTCCCTTTTGTAAGTCTAGGGCCACGTGCATTACCTGGAGGATCCCAGCAGCTTGGTAATGTGTGGGATCGAGAAGAGGAAGGAAAAGAAAGCTGCTCCTGGTGTGAGGGGAAGATGAAGGGTCGCAAAACTAGGATGACTATGATGTGGAGCAGAGGCCTGAGATGAGGAGAAAAGAGACCAGCACTCACCAGTGGGCAGTGGGTGGTTTGCAGGGAGCACTGAACGCAGAATCTGGAAGACTCCTCTGTGGTCATTTAGCCAGTAGCTGCAGGCATGGCCTTCAGTAAGTTGCCTTGGTATCCCTCATTTCCAGTTTCCTCAGCTCTAAAGTCTAGGAACTAAACCTGTTGAGCTCTGAGATCTCTTTCAGTTCTGTTCAGTTTAAAAAAAATTTAACTTGGGGCACAAGAGGTACAAAAGCAATTTCTGGTAATGGATATGCTGCCAGTATGAATCTGCCTTCACATCATGCCATGAGGGGTGACAGTCAGCTTTGTATCTCATGAGTATTCATAATATAATTAATTAATTTAAATAAATAAATAAAATATACCATCAGTAAAAATAAAAGCATTTAACTTTCTTCTCAGTGCTAGACACTATGGTAGCCGCTGAGGACCAGATGAATAAAATACTATGCTGGTTATTCTCCATTTGCTACTTCCGCATCTTAGAGCCACTCTCACCTCTTTCCTGCCCTACGCTGCACTGACCTCCCACTGCACCCCCCAGGCCTCCTTGCTTTCCTTGCCTTCTGGCTGTCTGTCACTTTCCTTCAATGAGAGGCACCTGTGGGAGGTGGGAAAAGGCAGGCAGGAGAGAAAGGTTGGGTTGTCTCTCCTCCTGTTCCCCCCTTGCTTCATCTCTAAGGGCTGGCTGTGATCATCTCTGTCCACGATTAAAGCTCCTGCCTGGTAACCCACCTTCTGTGGCTCCAGCCCTCTCTGAGATTCAGTAGCACAACCTGCTCTTGTTCTTCCAGGCCCAGATATGGCAATGGTGTCTGAGTACCCCAACTTCCTTTAAACCTGCCATAAATCATCCTGCAGGGTCTCTTCACTAAGCCATCTTCAGTTTAACCATGTGAGTGGGAGACTATGTGTGGCAGGCACTAACTGGCACAGAGCTTAGAGTGAAATTGGGGAGACAAAATTATCAATATGTGATTTTATCCCAATATAAAATACCTTGGGAAAACCAAGGAGGGAGCAGCGCTGAAAGTCTGAAGAAGGGAGTGTGCGTGGAGAAAAAGTCCCAAGGTTGGGATGGAAGAACTAATGGTGGACACGGGATAAAAGAATGGGGCTAAAGGAAGTTCATTGTTTTTGTTGCTACGGCTGCTATTGTTATATTTAAATCAATGTTCCAGACATACAGCTCAAAGATAAGTAAACTCTCCCATCCTAAAGAGTAGCTTATAATTGAGCGTAAATGATGGGAAAATGGGCATAATTTCAGCTGTGAATCTGAATAGGAATTTTTGCTATTTTATGTAGTTTGATCATTTTCTGTGTTATCAGCCAAGTGTTCAAATTCAGAAATTAAAAATACACTACAAGCTCCATTCAAAAAGACAAATTCTTTATTTGGAATAAAAAGTAAGCTGGGAACCAAAGATTAACAAAACCAACAACTTTTACACCAAAATCTATGAAATTCTTTCTTAACTCCTCTGATACTTAACATCATGATTCCACAGGCTGGAGGGGCAGCTCCTGACTTTCTCCACTGTCACTTACGCTGTCACAGAGAACACAATGGCTTCCTCTGTGGTCTTCAAAGGGCAGATGTTCCCCTGCCTGCCATTGATATCACCCAAGTTATGAGCAGAGTTGGAAGATGGGCATTGCATCACAGAACCAACTACAGCAAGCTAGCACGCAAGGGGAGCCCAGCAATGTGGAAGTTCAGGCCTCTGTTCTGCGTCATATTAGAGCAATCAGCTCCAAAACCTCAAGGCCCCATGACTTTTTTTCACTAGGACGGAATAGAGAATCCTATCAGAAATTCATTCACACAAGCAAAATCACAGGGCAAGGAAAAATCAAGACATTTCATAATAGAAATAGCATTGTACCAAAAACTTGGGCAAGTTTCTTAATCACCCTGAGCCTCAGTTTCTTCATTCATAAACCAGGGTTAGTAATATTTACTTCATGAGCGTACTGAGAGGATTAAATGAAATAGTGTAGGTAAAAGACTTAATCTGGAATGTGACATGGGGTTGACCTGCAATATGGTAGACATTGTTCTGTATCACTCAAGTGTACTGGAGTCAGACAATTTCTTAGAGGTCTAGTTTGGGCTAAACCCAAGAGGTTTGAGATGGTCCAACATGATCCTCATCATTTTCAATCCAGAAAACATTTAGGTATCCCCCAACCCTCAGAGGGCTTCAAGGAGTATATTGAGGGGACCACAAAGTTGCAACTGCTCCAAAATCACTTCCCAACCAGATGGGCAAGTCAACAGCCTCCCTTCTTATGTAGCTTGAAATTTTCACGTTGAAAGTCATTCTTTGGGGCTAACACAGATGAATGACCTTATACCTTTCTTTCCATTCTCTGTCTGTCTGTCTATCTATCCATCCATCCGTCTGTCTCTCTCTCTCTCTCTCTCTCTCTTTCTCTCTCTCTCTCTCTCACACACACACACACACACACACACACACGTCAGCCTGCTACCCATTTGCACCAGAAATGAACAAATCGTGCTTCTTCAACCACAAATTCCACCTTCTCCAATCATAGTTGGGCCCTTGATGTTGTTCATAACGCTTTCACCCCACCTGTTCTCAGCACCTTACCCAGTACCTGTCTGACTGCTAGCCCACTTCTACAATTCCTATCTCTCTGTGACTAAATCTGCACTGAGAACTGTCTCAATTCTCTCCCCTTCCACTTTGAATTCAGGAAATTCCCGCCCCTACCTCTAGTGTGCTATTTAGCATACCGTTACTGAGCATAAAGCAAGAGCCTAAGGGAAGCAGAACCACATGACAGGAAGGAGGGCTCAGAAAGTTCTAGAGCTTTAGGATGAAGTTAAACTAATGAAGTAGTTTGAACTGACATTTTAATAAGCTTAATGAATTGGTCACTCAATAAAAAACCTGCGGAGTTAAAACCATTTCTGACTAAAACAGAAATTGAAAAAATACTGTGGGAACTTGAGGGGTGTAAGGAAGACACTTTGGGGAAAAGCCTTTTAACAACACACACTCTTCCCATCATGGGGGGTTACTCATTTACCTCCACATAAAGTTGACCTTACCATGTGAAGAATATTAATAGGGTATATTTCTAAACCCATAATGCTGTATTTCATGCTACATAGTACAAAATGTTAACCTGATCAGAATTCAAAAGCGGTACATATTCTAGTCATAGTTCATTGAGTCTAACTCCTGTGACTTATTTGTCTTTAACAGCAGCAATGGCCTGGTATATAACAGTTACTCGGGAGATATTCCTTAAATAAATGAATGATCTGGCAGAGGAAAAGCTAAGCCATGCCTAGGTGCCTGGAAACCTTCAGTCTCCCCCCTTGACCTAGATGTGCCATGAAGATCCAGTGGCCTCTAAACAAACATCTCTGCATTAGCACATGCAAGTTGTATCTTGTTCTAGATAGAGAACCAGACCCATCTCAAAAGTGCTGGGGGAAAAGCAGAGACTCCAAGCAAGGTGTGAGGTCCCAGGCTGCTGAGCTGAACCTACTAGTCTCATGATGATAGGAGTAGTTGAGGTTTCTTAGCTGTGGGGAATAGTAAGCTCTCTGAAATACCTAATATCAGAACCACATGCCTTTAAGGTGAATGACCATAGACACAGTTTCCACTGGGGAGAAAAAGGAAAAATACATACATATGTATATTGAAACTAAAGTCTCAACTGATTTCCAGACACACTTAGCAATGAACAGATTATCATCAGGCCAACCCTCTAGGCCAGAGGTCTTGACTTCACTCCCTCAGGACCCTCTTCTCAAGGTGAAAAGTATCTATTTTATTTTATTTTATTTTTTCCTTTTTTTGTCTTTTTTCGTGACCGGCAACGGATCGCAACCCTCAGTGTCACGCCCGTACCGGACCAGGACCAGCAACAGGATCGCAACCCTCGGTGTTGCTCCCGCACCTCGCTCAGCCAGTGAGCGGCTGGTCTGTATGTGGGATCCGAACCCTCGGCGGGAGCGCCACCACGCCCCCAAGCGGCGCACTGTAGCAGTGCGCCACCGGGCCGGCCCCAAAAGTATCTATTTTAAAACACCTGTGTTCCTTGTCAATGCAGGAGGACATGTCAAAGAGCCTTTTAACACTATGCATTGTTAAAGGGATAAAAAGTGAACCATATCTGCATGTAAAGAAACACTGTACTAACTTCACTGGGGAAAATGTGCACTTTTCCCCATTGTTTTCAACTCCAAGAATCTGAACAAACAAAATGGTTATTCTGATCTTTGGCCTGCGAGATTAACAATAGGAATCCAGGAATGATAGTATTTTCTTATGATATGAGGAGACTTCAAAAAGTTTGTGGAAAAATTGAATTAAAATATGAAAATATAAAATATAAACTTTATTTCTCAACATAAGCTCCATCGAGTTCAAGACATTTATGCAAGCAATGATACCAGCTGTTTACTCCATCCGTAACGAACTGAGGGTCCTGGAAATTTAACCATGTCAGTGCAGTCTTTCTTACATTATTAAATGAATAAAAATGGGTGCCCTTTAAAGAGTTTTTCTTTTATTCATTTTTCTTTTCAGTACATGTTTATGGGGTACAGTTTGTTAGTTCAATACATTACATATTATACACATTGTATAATGATCTAATCAGAATACTTAGCATATCTATCTCCTAAATATTTTTATCATTTCTTTGTGGTCATAATATTCAAGATCCTCTTTTCTGGTTATCTCGAAATAGCCTATAAAATATTATTAGCTATTGTCACTCTAAAGCATCAAAACTTATTCTTCCTACCTAACTGTAACTTTGTACCAGTCTGCCAACCTTTCCCTGCCTACCCCCCCATCCTGACCCAGCCTCTGGTAACCACTATTCTACTCTCTATTTCTCTCTTTTTAATTTATTTTTCTTAATTGACCCTTGATAATTGTATCTATTTATAGAGTACAATATGATATTTGGGTACATTCATACTGTATGCAATGATCATATCAGGGTGCTCAGTATATCCATCACCTCAAACATTTGTTGTTTCTTTGTGTTAGGAACATTCGACATCCTCTCAACTAGCTACTCAAGGATACACAGTACTTTGTTGTTAACTGCAGTCTCCCTATATTGCTATAGAACACTAGATCCCATTCTTCCTATCTCTCTACTACTTTGTATCCACTGACCACCCTCTCCCCATCCTACCATCCTCCTTCCCTCCATCAATCTCTAGTAACCACTATTCTACTCTCTGCTTCTAACTTTTTTAGCTTCCACATAGGAGTGAGAATATGTGGTATTTTTCTCTCTGTGCCTGGCTTATTTCACTTAACATAATTTTCTCCAAGCTCATCCATGTTGCTACAAATAGCATTCCTTTTGATGGCTGAGTAGTATACCATTGTGTATATCTACCACATTTTCTTTATCCAATCATCCATTGAAGGACATTCAGGTTAGTTCCAACTCTTGGCTGTAATGAATAGAGTCTCAACAGACATCGGAATGCAGGTATCCCTTCAACATTTTGATTTCCATTCATTTGGATATATACCCAGTAGTGGGATTGCTGTATTGTATGGTCGTTCTATCTCTAGTTGTTGGAAAAATCTCCATACTGTTTTCCATAATGGCTGTATGAATTTACATTCCCACCAACAATGTATAAAGGGTTCCCTTTTCTCCACATCCTTACCAGCATTTGTTATTTTTTTACTTTTTGATAATAGCCATTCTAACTAGGGTAAGTTTTGATTTGCATTTCTCTGATGAGTAGTAATGTTGAGCATTTTTTTATACACATTAGCCATTTGTATGTCTTCTTTTGAAAAACGTCTATTCATGTTTTTTTGCCCATTTCTTATTTATTTTTTTGATCTGAGAAACTAATTTTTTGATTGATTATGCATATTCATGGGACACAAAGCTGACTATCACCACCTGTGTCTAAGATGTGATGATCAGATCAATACTATCAGTATGCCCATTAACACAAGTTGCAATTATTCCCCGTGTCCCCCACCCAACTTCGCCCTGACCTCTCTCCTCCACCCCTCCACCGTCAGCAACCCTAGGTATGCTCTCTCCCTCTTCAAGTCCAATGCACCACTGTAGTTTTTCTTTCTTTCCTTCTTTCTCTCTTAGCTCCCATGTATGAGTGAGGACATGCCATATTTTTCCCTCTGTGCCTGGCTTATTTCACTTAACATAATTCTCTCCAAGCTCATTCATGTTGATGCAATAGGCATATTTTAAATTGAATTATTTATGTTTGTTTTTTTACTATTGAGTTGCTTGAGTTCTTTGTATATTCTGGACATTAATCCCTTGATGGATGCATAATTTGCAAACACTTTCTCCCATTCTGCAGGATGTCTTTTCATTCTGTTGATTGTTTCCATTGCTGTACAGAAGCTTTTTAATTTGATATAATACCATTTGTCAATTTTTGCTTTTGTTCTCTGTGCTTCTCAAGTATTATTCATAAAATCTTTGCTCAGACCTATGTCCTAAAGTGTTTCTTCTGTTTTCTTCTACAAGTGTTATAGTTTTGGGTCTTACATTTAAGTCTTTAAGCCATTTTGAATTGATTTTGGTATATGGTAAGAGACAGGGGTCTAGTTTCATTCTTCTGAATATGAATTTCCAATTTACCAGCACCAATTACTAAAGATACTGTCCTTTCCTAATGTGTGTTCTCAACTCATTTGTGAAAAATCAGTTTTCTGTTGGTACATAGATTTATTTCTGTATTCTCTGTTCTGGTCCATTGATCTATGTGTCTGATTTTGTGCTGGTACCATGCTGTTTTGATTACTATAGCTTTGTACTATATTTTGAAGTCAGGGAGTGTGATACCCTCCACTTTGTCCTTTTTGCTCAGGATTACTTTAGCTATTCAGGGTCTCTTGTTGTTCCATATATATTTTTGATTTTTTTTTTTTTTTTTTTTTTTTTTTTTTTTTTTTTGCTATTTCTGTGGAGTATGTTATTGGTAGTTTGATGGGGATTGCATTGAATCTATAGATTGCTTTGGATAGTATGGTCATTTTGACAAAATCAATTCTTCCATCCATGAGCATGAGATATCTTTCTACATTTCATGTGTGTATCTTATTTAATTTCTTTAATCAGTGTTTTATAGTTTTCATTGTAGAGCTCTTTCACCTCCTTGGTTAAATTTATTCCTAGGCATTTTATATTTTTGTTGCTATTGTAAATGGGATAAATTTCTTGATTTCTTTTTCTACAAGCTCATTGTTGGTATATAGAAATGCTACTTATTTTTGTATACTGGTTTTGTATGCTGAAACTTTACTGAATTTGTTTATCAGGTCTAGGAGTTTTTTGGTAGAGTCTTTAGGTTTCTCTCTACAAAACCACGTCATCTACAAACAGAGACAACCTGACTTCATCCTTTCCAATTTGGATGCCCTTTATTTCTTCCTCTTGCCTAATTGCTCTGGCTAGGACTGCCAGTACTATGTTGGATAGAAGTGGTGCCTTTTAAAGATTTTTTCAGATTAGGAAACATAAAGTCAGAAGAAGCCAAATCAGTAAGGTGGATGCCTAATGATTTCCCATCAAAATTCTCACAAAATTGTCCTTGTTTGATGAGAGGAATGAGTAGGAGCAGTGTTGAGAAGAACTCTCTGATGAAGTTTTTCCAGGCATTTTTCTGCTAAAGCTTTGGCTAACTTTGCCAAAACACTCTCATAATAAACAGATGTTATTGTTCTTTATCCTTTAGAAAGTCAATAAGCAAAATGCCTTGAGCATTCCAAAAAACTGTTGTCAGGGCCTTTGCTCTTGATGCTTTTGCTTTGACTGGACCACTTCCACCTCTTGGTAGCCATGGCTTTGACTGCGCTTTGTCTTCAAGATCATACTGGTAAAGCTATGTTTCATCTCCTGTTACAATTCTTTGAAAAAAATTCTTCAGGGTCTTGATCCCCCTTATTTAAAATTTCTGTTGAAAGCTCTGCTCTTCTCTTTAGCTGAGCTGGGTGCAACAGTTTGGCACTCATGGAGCACAAAGTTTTCTCAACTGTTATTTTTCGGTCAGAATTGTGTTAGCTGAACAGTTGAGATGTCTATGGCATTGGCTATTGTTTTTGCTGTTAATCCTCAGTCCTCTTCAATTACAGCACAAATGAGATTACTTTTTTCCTTGCAGATGGATGTGGATGGGTTTGCTCCTGAAGGCTTCATCTTCAATATTGTCTTGTCACTTCTTAAAATGAGTTATCCATTCATAAACTGCTGATTTATTTGGGGCATTGTCCACATAAATTTTCATAAAGCATCACTGATTTCACCATTCCTCCACACAAGCTTCATCATAAATTTGATGTTCATTCTTGTTTCAATTTTAGCAGAATTTGTGTTACTCTGATAGGGGCTCTGTTCAAACTGATGTCTTATCCTTCTTAATGCCTCAAACTAGATCCTGCTCAGACATGTTAAAAGTTAGTACGAGTTTATTTTGGTGCAAAAAATTTTGAAATCCATGCAAAGTTTTTTTTTTTTTTTTTTGTAATACACATTTCCATAAACTTTTTGAAGACCCCTCATAAAAGCACAAGCTTGTGACAACTTCTTTTGAATTTCCAGTGCCAAGCACAGTATCAGTGTGAAAGAAAAAAAATATTCATTAGACTTGTGTCAAAGAACAAAATATCAACAGATTGAGTTTTAAAAATCTAATTGGTTTCTATTAACTATTTATTTACTAGGCAGCATCCACTCTACAAAATAGACATGAGCTCTACAAGGCATGACAAAACAGTCATATTTTTTGTGACATAGCTCAAGCAGAAACAAGGAAACAGCATAGTGCAAATAGCTATTGGTTAATATCAGGTTATTTCAGGTTACTTTCCTTACATGAGTTAAAGCAGAGGGGGCTTCCTTATCATGCTGGCTCAGGTTGACTGGGCCTCTCTTGATTGGTTGCTGTGAATCTCACTTATTTGGAAAACTAGCCTGTTTGGGGACTTGGCTGTCATCTCTCTCCCGATTTCTCCGAAGGTCAGATCCTATAAGCAAACAGCTGAGGTTTAGGTTTGGTGACATGGAATCAGCATGAGTGACTCCACGTTAGGCTGGACTGTTGGGGCCTAGTGCAGGTGCTCAGTCCAAATCAATGGCCTCCCATAAATTTTATTTAGCACTGTTAAAGATGGTGAAGCAGGAGTGGGGAGCATGGCAGTAGGTGTAGGGATTATTACAATGGAGTCCTGCAGTGAGTTAGAGAGATTGGGCTTGACTCCAATTCCATCAAGTACAAGTAGGGATTTATAGACAAGGAGCAGGGAGGGCAGGGGGCAGTGGATGAAAAATTACTAACAGCAAACATAGAGGGTAAGGGGGTTTCTGGCTAAACCAAGTTGATAGGATTGTTTCTGAAGGCAGACCAGGTTATAAGATTTAGGGGCCAGTCAGACTCCAATGGTGGGGGATTTTCTCTAAACTGACTTAGCAGGATTCTCGCTCAAATGGGATTCTACAAAGACAGAGAGGGAAGGAAGCCCAAGGTTGGGGCTAGTCAAATGGAGGATTCAGAGGAAGCTAACTAAGGTTTGGTCAAAGGAGAGTCTACCACCAGTAACACAGTAAGCACCCAATGAGTAATTGTTGATTGAACAAATCAACAGTCTCCTCCATATCCACCAAATTCATTATTTCTCAGGACAACTGTGTAGCAGAGACCATCTATGACAATGGCTATGTTCTCTCCCCTTCCAGCTCATCCTGTATTTTATCAAGTTATTTACACACAGAACCCTTTCCATCTATTGTGCTACTTTCTTAAGAGTGAGGAAATTAAAGCTGGGAGTAAAGGTTCAAAGCCAGGATCAATCCAAAGGCAGAGGGAGTTCCATTAAGAACTTAAACTTCAAATCCACTTTCCTGTGCAGTGGGGATGGATCTCCAAGTGCTAGCTTATCACTCCAGCTGTGTCCCACATATTCCCACACATATACACATGTTATTGCACCCCAGGAATGGGAATCCTAATGAACAGAGATAGTGGCAGTGACTCAGACAACTCATGAGTTCTCATGGGCCTGAGGACCTCAAGGAAGAAAATATTCAAAATCAATGTAACATTTAACACATTCACATTTTAACATCTGTCTAACACCTCCAAGAGCCACGGTGGAGAATATTGACATTTGGGATGGGATAAAGAGGCTGGGTAGCTAATTTTAGGAACAATTTGAGCCCTCTAACTTTGTAATCATTCCTCAAAGCTCAGGAGAGAAAAAAAGTGAAAAAGAAATACTTTAAGTAGATATTTTCCAGTCCACTAAGTTTTCTCAAGCAAAATCCAATGCCCTTTTTAAGTATCCCAGTAGCATTTTTAATTTTTGATGACAGGGATATTGTCTTCCATTTTCGGTTTTTTGGTGTCTCTCTGTAGCCACTAATGTAGATAGTGCCTCCTAAATTTTTCTGAGTAATTTCTCCAAAAAGTAACTGAGCTGTCATTAAACACATTTAAACATAAAATATTCTTCCTCCTTTTATGCATTTGTTCAATAAATGTTTATTTGGCACCTGCAGTATGCAAGTGACTAAACTGGGCACTATGGAGCATATAAGAATAAGACAAGTCTACTGTGAAAATTAGAAGGCCAGTCTATCCATCATCATCCATCCTGGAAAAGCAGAAAGCATTTGTATTTCAAATAAAAGGAATTTAATGTATGGGAATTGGTCACACAGGTAATGAAAGAATAAGAAGCCCATCAGGGGATGGTGAAACAATTCAGAAATAAATAATAACAGGCACCGCCACCATCCCTAGGCAAGAAAAACAAGGATACTGTGTCCCTGGAACCCAAGCATACGGACACCATCAAAATCTGGAACTGTCAGGTGGGAGTTGAAGTCTTAAAGGAGATGCAGCTCTCCTGGAGACACCTCCCAGGACAGAGGGGGTGGGGAGAATACCACCTCTCATTGGTCCCACCCAGTATAAAACCAGATGACACAGGAATGTGGGCAGCACAGCCCAGAGGTCAGCTTGTGACACAGCACAGAGCAGGACAGGGCAAGGCACAGGTCTCAGAGCAAGCAGGCCATGCACAGGGAGGTGTGACACCTGTGCAATAGCCAAATTCAAATTAGCAGTATCACAGGAAAAGCAAAATAAATGTCCAATAACCTCATGATTTTTGCCTTAACAGAATTACAAACAAAAAACCATGAAAATTTGAAGAAAAGAGATCTTAATTTCATTTAGAATTGCTGATGCCTTAAGAACAAAGCAGCACTCTGGAAGTTGGGGAACATGGATAGAATTTCAAAAGCTAGAGGAGGTATAGAAAGGATTCTACTTGCAAAAGCCTAAAGGACCTGTATATATTCTGGAATCATTTGCGGGGAGTATATCAAAGATGGATTGAAGTGCCAAGTTAAGGAATGTGAATTCCTGGTAGACCAACAGGAGTCAGTAAAGATTTTTAGGCAGGGACGTGACAAAATCAGAGCTGTGCTTTAGGCATTAGTTTGGCAACAGTGTATAAAATCCACTGGAAATGGTGATGTCAGGGAAAAGGCAATAACGTCTTGAACCAAGAGGTGGCCATGGGACTACATGGAGGCTTCTCTAATTCATTGAGTGTCATCCGG
Organism: Galeopterus variegatus; assembly: GCF_000696425.1. Classification (NCBI taxonomy): domain Eukaryota; kingdom Metazoa; phylum Chordata; class Mammalia; order Dermoptera; family Cynocephalidae; genus Galeopterus; species Galeopterus variegatus. The sequence continues at coordinate 450,723 of NW_007726331.1, read as the reverse complement.
TTGAAGGTAGTGGGCAAACAACTTGAAATATGAGCCCTCTGAGAGCTCAGAAAAGATGTCCAGATTGAGTGCACACTTTGGAACACCACACACAAAGTGCTAAAAGTTAAAACCTGAAGATGGATAAAATTAGCCAGAGAGAAAAAGAAAAAAGAAATCTGTTTCAGCAAAGCTTTAAGCATAGAGGAGGAGAAGCTTAAGAGGAGAATAGGAGCAGTGGGAGAAAAAGGGGGACACCCAAGAGAATATTGCATTGCAGTAGTTTCTAAAAGGAGTGAATGAGCAATTAGGTAAAACACAGCAGCGTCAAGAAGAAGAATAACTTAAAACAGGTGACCGGATTTTTAATTTTAGGGAGAATTTCAGGAAGTATCCAGAACTGAATTTGAAATCAAAAGAATTGGGCTCAATGCATATATGAAATAATCTCTGTCTGCAATCATACCTCTGGTGATGTATCACTCCTGCTCCCTGAATATTTCGGTATTTGTGTAGTTTGTTGTGTTCTATTTTGCTGTTCTCTCCAGCATGATATTTCAGTTCCTACTCTGACTGCTAAATGCTTTGTATGCTATTTCCAAAGCAAGTGTGCTGTCATATTGCAATGCCTGCCAGAAATCCAGTCACTTACAGCCCAAGAGAGTGGGGTCACACATGCATAATTTGGCTTCCAAAAGACTTGCCCATCAGCAAGCATTTAGAAGGGACTATGGACATGACAAGCAAGGACTGTCATGTTAAGTATAACTAGTGCCTAACTTCTGTAGTTAAATACTTCTCAACAAAACCTAGCGAGCATTTTGTAATAGACTCGATTAGCACAGTTTCAATTTTTTCCTGGCAATTCTATGGAAAGCACTGAAAGAAGAAATACAGGATAGAATGTATAGGATAACACATTTTTATGGACTAGTACTTTGGCCTCTGAAGAAATTCAAGCATTGTAGAGAAGATGTTATCCACAGTGCTAAGTTTAAACCACTTAGACTGTAATGCAAAACCCTATACAGTTTGATAGCCTACTTCTCCAGCATTATCTCTGTCTAACCATTCAGTCATTCACTCAAATTCAAATAATTCAAAGAACAAGCATTTACTCTGTTCCAGGCATTGTGCAAGCACTCCCAGCCAGACATCTTACATTTAAACATTACCATCCCACTCCTTCGCTGACCAGGCTCCCCTCATCAGGAATGCCTTTGCCCTTCTCTGCACATGTTGAAATCCCTCAGTCCAAGGCAACATGTTCAGTGGAGAGGAGCAGAGCTTTGCAACCTGACTGCTCCAGATTTAAATCCAGACCCACCAGTAATCAGCTGTGTGACCTTGGGCAAGTTTCTTAAACTCTTTAGCCTTCAGTTTCCTCCTCTGTCTTCCTTAGAGGATTATTGTGATGATAAAAGACTTGTATAAAGCACTTAGATAAGTATGTAAAAGTATTTAGAACTGTACCAGGAATTTGGTAAATGTTCAATAATTGTTAACAAATAGTAGTAGTAGTAGCAGCAGTAGTAGTACTAGCAGTAGTAGTATTTTAATGCCCAGCTGAAGATGTACCTCCTTCTTAACACCCCATCTCCCGATGACCCAGCTCATGGCTCAGACTCAGATGGTTCTTATCATATGCAGCACATCTAATAGGCTAAACACCCCTTATCTTTAATAAATTAAATTCTCCTTGGAGGCAGACTGGTACACATTTTTATACTCCCCCATCACACACACGCACATGCACTACCGTGTCTAATGGTAATAGTGTGTGTACACTACATTAAATCAGTGGGACCTAAGGAAAATTCTGTTGAGAATGGACTATCTAGTCTTTTCATCACCAGGAAACATCAAAGTTTATGGCTACCAAAATGGGAAAAAAGTAGAATCTCCTTCTCAATGGACCTTTAACGGTATCTCTGCTTCTTACCAGCCTGAGTTGGCTTACATTCATTTCTTCTAGAGGCCAGAGGATGAACTAAATAATTTATAATTCTACCAGTCCACTCTGTCAGAACAGCCCCAGATCAACATGCCTCCAAAATTTGCTTTGTCAAATGCAGCCTAGCTGGGAGCCAGGCCAGAACCCTGTATCCTTGTACTTAACCTACAGGCATGTTGCTGGGACCAGCTGGGGCTGGACTGTTTCTGGTGAGACAATGAGCCATCAGCTGATGGTATGACGGTGCAAAGAAGTGATCACAGTTGCTTCAGAGGTAATCAGCAAAGAATGCCAGAAGGAAATGGCCCACAGGAGTAGGAATGCTCTTGCTGTCTTAGATGGTAGTTTCGCAAGCCATAGACAAATGACAAGCTCAAAATAGGACACAGCAAGTATTAGTGATAGGACTGGGAAACAGCTTTAGTCTGCAAACTGGACCACACATCTGCCACCCCTTGCTCAGAGAAACCCGTGCCTGGAACAGATAAGTTTCCCAGCATGACTAACTTATTGAGTGACTATCTTGGTGCCCCCTGCCCCCTCATGCTGATGGGAAATGAGTGTTAATGACTGCACACACTTGAGGAAGCCCTGCTGCTCTAGGCACATCCTCCCTGGAACAAATCTTCTGGGGCAGAAGTGGACACTACCCTCGGTCAGTGGGCTTCGCATTATCTTCAGCCGCTCCTTTGGCCAGAATTAAAGGGATAGACCCAGCAACTCTGTTTACTTGTGAAGTCTGTTCTAACTCCAGTTCTAGACTGCCGATAGTAATTAAAATGCAGAATTAGGGGAATTATACACTTCGCTTTTATAAATTGATCTGTTACAAGGTTAGCCCTGCAACATCATCACACTCACCCAATCTCATATCTATTTGTTGATGTTTCCCAATAGGGGTTTTTCCCAAGTTTTGTTCTACAGAAGTTCCATGAATTCTTTTTTTTCTTTTTTTTTCTTTTAATTTCTCGATATACAATGTAGTTGATTTTCATGTCTCTTTACCATAGGAAATCCCTGAAATAGAGGGTTCAAGGTCAAATGAGTTTGGGAAACATGGTCATGTGCTTCCTTGAGTGGGAGAGAAAGCAGGGTAAGGACAGCCATGGTCAGTGACTGCAGGAACCTTGGGGGGGTGGGCAGCACACACAGGAGAGGGTTATCAGTGACATGTGTCGGGAGACTCAGGGAAGGATGCTCTTCTTTGATGACTTCATTTGGGAGGCCTGCAAAAACAACCCCTAACCCTCCATATTAAAATGCACTTCCAATGCCATATGAAACAAGCCTAAAAGCTCCAATAAACTCTTAAAACCCCTATTTTCCAGGAAAATTCCAGGATTATGGATCTCTCTAAAAGATCATCTTGAAAGGAGCTTAAAAATTGCCTACAAAAGTCTTGCAAAGAGCAGCAGCAGATATACTGTAGATGATTCAAGACCATCACCAATCTTCCTGTTGTTCTAACATGCAGCTTTATTAGCAAAGTAGTCAGTCATTAAAACCAAGTCCCTTTATTGATTCCAGATCCAACTGTATTGCAGGTTCCCTTCAGTTGAGTAATAACCTGCGGTATAAAGAATTCATTATCCAGCGAAAGTGCTGACTCTTCTGGATGGTATTGGAACATGCTCCCTTCCTGCTCCCTCTTTAATTATCAGTTCAATAAAAATCCAGTAGTTGGCCAAACTCCTTTGCTCAGGCAGGCCCAGAAATGCACTGAGGGGTGGGGGGTGGGGTGTAGATGATTTTCTCCCAAAGCCAACACTGCCTCATCACTCTGCTTCCTCGCCACACCCAAATGTGCCCTAATCTAATGTCATGGACACAATTCACCTCAATATCTAAATGACTTTCTGGGCATTTGTGTGGCTTGGGGAAGGGCAGAGACTCTTAGGCCACAGACAGGACTGTCTAGGGGATTGTAGCCATAATGCCTGTGGACATATGCTAATTCACTTCATTGATTTAACCAGAGAATTGGGCTGTGAGTTGGAAGTCAAGTTACAACCCTAGCTCTGCCACTAACCAGCAACAAAGGCAATTTTCTTTGCCTCTCGGTGCTTCCAGGTTCTAATCTCTAAAATGAGGTGACTTGTACCAGATGATCTTGTGGACTCTTCTGGCCACTAGACTATGGCTGTATGCAAAGAGGAACCACATCTTTCTTGTTCTCCACTGTAACTCCACCACCAAGTGCAATTTCTAGAATACAACAGGTGTCAAATATGCAGCTGGTTCATATAATTCAGGACAAATGCCCCTCTTTTTCTTCATTTTTGTCTCAGTTTCCTAGATGACACCCCAAGTTGTCCCCTTACTGGGTTTGCTCGCCTGGTGCATTGAGTTCCATTGTAACCTACAAGAGATAACATAAATCCTCTAACATGGACCTCTAGAAAGAGCATATGAATAATCCATGAGTCAGACATATCCTCTGATGACAACAGAAGTGACTATGTGGAAAAGAGCATTGGGATAGATGGTGATGACTTCTGATTAAAGGTTCAGACATAACCTATTCTGCAAAATTCCTTGTTACACAAAGGTTCTCACCAAGATAAAAATAGACAGTGCTGGCTGAAGGAAAATTGTAAATGTCAGGCATTTGTTTTTACACTCCAAAGTCCCCTTTGTAGCCCCTTTCCCAAATTCAACAAAGAACTCATCATTTACCGTACTTGCATGCTTAAGTCTTTAATCTTGTATTGAGCGATTAAAGACATATGTTAGGAATTTCAGACAATAGAAAACAGATGAGGAGATCTTTGGCAGGAGAGTTCATGGAAGGCTGAAAGGTCTTCATACCTCTAACACTCGACTACACCCAAAACTCATCTTAAATGGAAATTTCCTGTAGAAACTTTTCAGAGCCTGGTGGTCTGGGGGTTGGATGGAGCAAGAGGTGACAGAACACTTACCCAAAAGGGGCAAAGAGGTGCCAGGCCTATTCCCATCTTCCTGCCCCTGCATGCCCAGAGTCAGGGCACAAGGCTCACTCTGACTCAGCCCCCTCCCCTTCCTGAGGCCACTACTTCAGTACAGGACAACTCCAATTCCATGGGGGTTATGGGCTACTTTCCTCCCAACCTTGCCCCCTGGCAACCTCAGTTTCTAAAGTTCCTGATCAACTAGTTCTTTGGGACTAACCCCAATCTTATATGCTGACTCTAGTTATCCAAATGAAATCCGTAGACTGATCCATAATCTGAAAAAGTGAAAGAGTATTTGCAATTAGACCTGCATCACAATATTGGAGATGCCCAACTAGGCAGAAGGCCAGGCAGCTTGAAGCATTAGGTTGGGGTACAGAAGAGCCCAGCAATGCCAGAGGGGAGCCAATTTCAAGGACAAGGGAATCTTACTGGGGAGTGAAACTTAGGATCTGAGTGTGATTATATGTGTGGCAATGATGGTACCATTGAAAAAGAACATAGCATCAGGGAAAACTAACCAGTTATTTGTACTAGTGAGCTAAACAATGGAAGAAGAGAGTTCTGTTTTCCTGTAAAAGTAATATTATATGTAACAATTATATTGCTAAACATAACCATACATCCACGAATGTATGGCCCATTACAAAAGCCACATATACCTGGATATGATCAGATTTATTTTAAGTTTTATTAAATGGCAATGTGAAGTGGAACTTAGTTCCCTTGTGACTTATGGTTGTCAAATTGTACACAAAATAATAAAAGACAAGATCATTGAGACGTCTCGATATTATTGGATTTGTCTAATATCTAATTCCATATCTATATCTCCAGATATTTTGTAAAACATGTTACTTTATTCAAAACCTCTATTATTTTATGACTATATTATATTGATATTTTGAAATAAAATAAAATTTATTATTTGAGAATTTTTTAGGTTTTTACAATTTCCACTGGTATGGTCAATCTAATGCATCATTTAAGAAAACAGAATTGTTGTCAGGTAAACCTGAACATGAATATTACTTGAGAAATGTATGAACTTGTGCTGTGAGAGGTTACTTTACCTCTTCACATCTCAGTGTGCTCTTCTATAAAATGGATACAATAATTGCTATAGCTCAATATGCCAACCAACACTACCACATAAGGGCTGAAGTTCATAGAATTTTACAGTTGAGCAAGGCCCTTAGATTATCCAGACAACCATCTAATCATAATTGTAGAGATCATCCCTTCTTATACAAACTTTAAAATATCAAATGCCCTGGATGATAACGCTAAAGGAAGGATAAATGTGCAATAAGTATGTCAGATGTGAAGAGTGTTTAGGAGGGGGAAAAAAGTTTAAACCACTTAATCTGCACTGGTCCAAACATGTGGAGATCAATCCTGTTTCCGATGACCTTAGTCTATCTAGGAACTCTTTAACTCTGAATTTATACAAAATTAAGCAGTGTGCTTATTAATGTTGACATACTGTATCTTAAAGTTACTATCTTTCTTTTTTTCAGTTCTATTTATTATCGTAGCTAATGATTTCAGCTCTTGCTTATGGCTTATCGAATCCATCTTGCACCCAGCACAAGACTCAGGCAATTTTAAAAACAACCTTTGACATGATTTTCCTCATTTTACATATGATGAAAATGAGGTTTAGAGAGGTTAAGTAATATGTCCAAGGTCACAAAGCAAGTAAGAGATTTCAAACAATAGCAAACAAATGCAATGTTGTTTTTGTAGCACAGTGGGATGGTAGTATTAGTTCTGTATCTCTGGACTATCATTCCTATAAATAAAAATTGAATCATTAATTCTCCCTTGAAATAAAAGTAGCAATTCATTAACTTACCCTGTGGCATAGAATATTCAGTAACAGATCTGGAATGAAAATGGCTAAAAGGTTATTACAAGCAATAAAAATGTCTGAATAGTAGTAGTGGTAATAATAATAACAATGATGATAATGGCAAGAGGTATTAAGGGAAATAAAGAAGAGCTAGTATTTCCTTACACTGTTTGCAAGTGACTTTGTAGAATCTCCTTCACATAGGAACAGCCCATGTTCTGTTTCTCAATTTTGCCAAGTGTACAGATGTTCTATGAATGTGGTCATCAAAAAGTCAGTGTTTTTTTGTTTTTGTTTTTGTTTTTGTTTTGTCCTTTTTTGAGACCGGCCGCACCGCGCTCAGCCAGTGAGCGCCATGAGCTCACCGGTCATCCCCATACAGGATCCAAACCCGCGGCCGGAGCGCTGCTGCGCTCCCAGCACTGCACTCTCCCGAGTGCGCCGCGGGCTCGGCCCAAAAAGTCATTGTTAATACGACATTGGAATCCTGTGATTACTACAGCTCTGGCTACAAATCTCCTTCAGGACAATCTCTCTTACCGACCAGTTTATGGCAAGTGATTGGTTAATCATGGCCAAGTCCATCCTGATATGAGTTTAGAAGATGTTTTCCATATTGACCTTGAAGCAAACTCATACCGTCAATTAGCAGGGGTCAGGACCTGCAGCTCCCCCTAGATTCTCACAGATTCACCAGATTCCTGTATCTACAGTGAAATTACAACACACTCATGCAATAAACATTGAATACGTGCTGATGATTTGCCTAATACTGGGCTCTGTGCAGCGAGGGATGCCAGGAAGTGAGCACATGGTGGCCGTCTAGAAGGAAATTAAACATCATGGATTTGGAGCCACACATCACACCTATGGAGTCTCTGGGCCAAGAAGACACTCCAAAGCCTCACAGTGCTGGGAGGTGATATCGTAGATGGTCACTATGATTCTCAAGTATCTTTCAGCCACCAGTTCTCTGACCCCAATTCCCCAACCCACTTTTATTGGCTCCCATTCCAGTAGGTACAAAGCTCCATCATTTAAAGTTTTCTCCTTGGTTTTCTCCTTTCGACATGGTCGATCTACCCAGAATTACAATCCAGCTTTTTCCAATGGACTATCGGGCAACTGATATTTTTTCACATTTGTGAATAGGGACTAGAAAAAGTAGAAAGATACAGCAGAATAGCCATGCACCTCTTCTTGTATCCCAGCACAACAGGCTCTTCCTCAGCCAATTCCTGGACATAGTCCAAGCCTCAGGGGGAGGCTGTTCTGTGCTCCGTGAGCACACCAGGCTCACTCCTCCTCACAGCCTTTGCAAGCACCTTGTGCTTGGGGTGCTCTCCACCAGATGACCGTAACATTCCTTCTCCCACTGCCTTGAGACCTCTGCTCAAATATCACCTTTTCAGAAATGCCGTCCTTGATCACTATCTAAAAGATTAAAACCTCACCCTCACCCTTTCTCCTCTACATTAATTTATTTTTTTACCACTTATGATCACCTGAAAAAAAAAATTTGTTTCTTTATTCTCTGTCTTCTCCCACTAGAACATAACCTCCCTGACAAAAGGAACTCAACGGTGTTTTTGTTTTGCCCTGATTGCCCAGGTCCCAGTATACAGGAGCAGTTAATCAGTATATGCTGCATTAAAATGAAACAATGTATCAGACAGACCAAGTTGCTTTTAAGCCCAGAGATCAATCATCTGAACAGGGAGGCAAACTCATGTTTAAAAGCTGGCTCTGCCTACTAGATTATTCAGGTGTTGTTTTCTTTTTCTCCTGGCATCTCGTACCTTGCTACCCACTCTCAGGGCATGTTTAGCCCAGAGCCTCAGGAAGGATTTGGAGAGGGCTTATTAAAGGCTAAGAACTGAACTTATGCACATATCCAGGCTCAAGATCAGACTTGTGGTAAAACCACAGACAGACATGGAGTGGCTATTGACTCCACCACAGTCAAAGATTGGTCATAACATAGAAATGGGAGATTAACTAAGGAGAGCCAGTTAGCCAGGATGCTCAACCTCTTTGGCCACAACTGATTTTGAAAGTTAAATGTTTCATGGAACCCTTACTTCCTCGTTCTCAATGACCTAAAGCAGGGGCACAGGGAGGTGAAATGATTTGCCCAACATCCCACTGTGTATCAGCAGAAATGCTAGGCCTGGAAACCACTAGGTTTGCATAATTCCTGCTTATGGCCCCTCTAACACAGAGCACCCCAAACGGACACACGGAGTAAGCCTGAGCTGAATGCGGTAGGGCAGGAGGAAGGTATCCCACACACGGACTCACACTCACGCACACACTCACACACTCACCCCACATACTACCAAATGGATGCAGAGTTGCCTTCCCCAAGTTGTCTATAAAAAATGGCTGAATTTAGTCTCTTCCTTGAAAGCTTCCCGGATGAATGTGCTCTTCCCTCGTTCTAAACTAGCGCAGTGTCTTGCTATCCCTCTTATCTTTGAGCTCATCTTTTCAGTTCTTGCCAGCCTAGAACTATCTCCAGAGAGCCCCAGGGGGCTATTATCTCTTGCTTTTCACATTCCCATAAACCAGAGACAACCCCAGATGATTACAACGCTCCCCATCCTTCACTTCCCACAGACAGAAGTGTCCCTTAAGGAACCTTCTTCACCTATGGTAGAGAAATGATTTGAGGTTACTTTTACAACATTGTGTAGTATCTCCCCTCAAAGAGCAAATTTAACTTTAAACCTTCAACCCTTCAACAATCAGAAGAATAAAAAATACTAAAAGTAGATTTTAAAAAAGACATGCAAACAAGTGAGCAAAGGCAGATGAATAATACAATTTCTACCGTCTTCTTTCTTTTTTTTCTTCTTCTCACTACCTGGTTAATCTCTCATCACTAGATCTCTTTCAATTACCTCCCCATCAGCCTTTCAGTGTGTTCAAACTTGAGTCTGATACACAAAGCTAAAAGCTTAATCATGTAGTTGATATTGGTGGGCTTTTTTCACCCAATTATAATCAGTACTCTTTGCTGTGGTAGTTAGGAATCCCCATAATCTGTTCTCACTCTATTGTGGTGGTCTGCAAGAAGTGGGGGTGGGGGGATATTATGCCTTCCAGGGGAAATTTTTGTGTGTCACCCCTGGGGGCATGCTAGTGGTCTCTAATGAATAGAGACTAGGGATGCTGCTAAACATGCACAAGACAGCCCCTACAGCAAAGAATTATCTGGTCCAGCACATCAGTACTGCTCAGGTTGAAGACACCTGCTCAATAGCCTTCTCTCCACTCCTTTCTTGCAACCAACTTTTTAGCAGATGACTTGCAATCCCCTAAACATGGTGCATGCCTTCAACCCCTCCAGCCCCCTCTGAGCACTCCATCCACCTGGGAAACCTCAGATCTTTTCTTTAGTTGGCAGATGCTTTGTTTACTTTAAGGCCTATCTCCTCTCTGAAAGCTTCCTGGATGGATGTGCTCTTTGCTCTTTCTAAACTTGCAGTGTGCTTTGCTGTAACTCTTTAATGACATTTCTCACTATACACTGGAATTGTGTACTGTAAACTCAAAGAAAATGACAACTTTGTCTTGTTTGTTCAAGGCTATATGGCCAGTACCTAGAACAGTGCCTGGAATATAGCAAGTGCTAAATAACTCTTGTTGACCAGATAAGGAATTATCTATGCTCTAAACTCTTCGCTCTCCTATCAAATTAAAGTTCTCTAGAGCTGAAAACATCTCCAGTTCTTCTCTGAATCCTGCACCATCCATTCCATGTAGAAAATGCTTAGTAAAAATATGTCTAAATATGTAAATAAATACACATAGAATAAAATAGAAATATTGAATACCTAAATGCAAAAATGAATACAATGTATTTTAAATAAATACACAAGTGAAAGAAAGAGAAAAAATAGAATGAGATTCAGGCTGTAGAAATTAAAATCCTAGGCAATGCTTCAACCATCTTAACTCCAAATTATGTCAAAGAATCATGTACAAGTATGTTCCAATGTCTTACATTTCCTCATCTTTCAAAAAAACACTGAAATGATCATTATAATGTTAACCGCTCATCTGGGGAACACATGAAAAAGGAAACACGCAAAGGCAGGATGTGCCATTAGCTGTGCTCGAATAGAAACTAATTCACTGCCCTGACACACACATTTCAGCTCCTAGTTTCACATCACAAACCTGTCGCAACACACAGATGCTAAATGCTGACTAACTATGACCTAGATATTCTTAACTTAGAAATGAGTGGGAGACAGCATTAAACTTGGGTCCCTAATGGAAATTCAGCTTTACAACTAATTATCTAACATGTTACAGTTTGTCAAATTTTTCTCCTATCCTATCGTCAGTGACAATGAAGAAGAGCTCATCATAAGGTCCTGGAGATACCTCCATTGATTCTCCAGGTAGCATTTCACAGTCCCTCGTTCTGCTTTCTTTCAGATGCACTGTTTCCATCATTTTCACCTTTTCTCATAGGTTTTATTTTTCACTTCATAATCATTCTTCCATACAATTCCTAACTTTTTCATGCATTGTATAGATAGAAACAAACCTAATGCTTTAAAAAAAAACCTGACAGATAACTTCAGAGGTATTTGCTGTGGTGAGTTTGACATTGGGGTACAAGACAAAGTCCCACACTCCTTACCCTCTCTTCCCCCTAAGCAAGGGTATCTCTCTCCAAGCTGTACTATCTGGGGCTGGGGAAGGGGTGATGTGGATAATTTAAAACTGTCCTTCCTACTCTCTTCAATGCATCTTTCTAATAATTATACCATAACCAGGTACTGTGATCTCTCGCATGGTTTTCTTAGCTCATGTGAAGGTATTTTTGTACATGGATAATTGTTCAAATTGATATTTGGGGGTGGTGGGGAGAGGTGGCAATCACTGTAGAGTTCTACTCCACCATCTTGCCCCACCCTCTCCAACTCTAACATTTTAATTAGCACTGACTATGTGTAAGACACCCTGCTACCCACTTTACATGCATTACCTCATAAATTCTTAGGAGAGCCCTAAAAGGTAGGTGCACCCATTTTCACATTAGGAAATTGAGGCTTGGAAAGTTTGAGGACCTTGCCCATGGTCACACAGCTTAAACAACTCTGAGTTCTTATCAGTTGTGAGTGGCCACTGTGATAATTTTAAATTATCTCTGAATTTATTCAAACTTTTATTAAATATTATTTGGGCACCAGTAATGAGCCAGGGTTTGTGATGGCTTTGGAGAGAAAATGGAAAGCAATAAAGCATGTGGCCATTTCTCTCAGGAAGCTGATAGACCACTAGAGAAGGTAGATAAAGTCAAAGTATCATAATAATGAACATAAATTTACAAACTGAGCTAAGCTGTCAGATGCACAAGAAACAGAGGCTCTGAGAATGTGCAGTCCGAGAGCCTAGCTATGCCTTTGAAGTCAGGAAAGGCTTCCCTGATCTGAAGGGTGGTTAAGAGTTGGTCAGGAATGCGGATTCGGGATGGAGAATGGAAGGGACACATTTCGGAAAGAAAAAACAGCACATGCCAAGGCCATGGTGGGCAGGAGCATGGCACAGTCAGTACACTCAAAGGCACAACAAGAGGGAAACCATGCAGGATGTGGCTAGAGGGTAGATGTGGCCAGATTTAGCACGGGTTCCCCTAAAGCAGACTCTGAGACAAGGATTGGGTTCAAGTAGCTTAATTACACAGTGATTTCATAGAGCTCAGTGAGGAAGCAGGAGCGTGAGAGAGAGGAGAGAGAAAAGCAATAATGGGGCAGTAACGAGTGGACTTCTACTGTAAGCAACCAGAGCTCAATCCAACTAGGGACCCTCTGAGAGACCCTGTAGAACATACCTCAGATTCCTCTCACAGAGGGGCAGGAAAGGTGGGCCATTTATCCCCTAGCTCCCACTGGTCCCAGGCTGCTCCTGGGGCCCTTGGGTGCCTTCTGGGAAAGAGTGCCTAAAGCTGTCTGCATGGGGAGGAGCTGCATCCAGGTATGGTAACTGGTGGAGCACGGTCAGCTTCAGCCACAGGCCTGAGAGGACCCCACCCTAAGAGAGGTGCAGTCTCTTCAGCAGCCTCAACTGCGCTGAGGCAGGGGCCTGATCCGACTGTGGTTTGGAACGCTGTCTGCCATGCGAGAACAGGCTGGAGGGGGCTACGGTGGATCTCAAGAGGCAATGCAGAAGTGATCACAGGCAGGACCAGCTACACAATTTGTAGGGACCCGTGCAAAATGAAAATGCGAGGCCGCTTGTTCACAAAGCAGGGTAAAAGCGCTTTCAAAGGCAGTAAAACATAAAGTTTCTTTTCTTTCTTCTATGCTCTCTCTCTAACCTGTCCTGGTGCTTTTTTATTTGCTATTTGGTATCACGCTCTGTTTGATCCAAGGGGACATCAAAGGATTGGTACTCCATCTGTCAATTCTCATTTTTATCTGTTTGCTCTTTATGGTAGCCATTAATGTAGAGAGGCTTATGGAATTAATAAACTCCAAATAAGATGATCATTCACTATATCTCTGCCAGGTGTTCTTAGAACAAAAGAAGTGTTGAATCAAATGCCAGGTTCTGTGGTACTAAATTCAGAAAGCAGAGTTCCCCCAGAATGACCCTCACATTGAACAGAGCCCCCACTTCACAGTCACCCCATCCCTGACAATTTGATGACTATGTATTCCCTCTCTCGGAGAGCCTGAATGCTGCTGGAAAAGTGTGATGTGCACTTAGCCTTTCTGCACATGGTGCCCTGACTCAACCATCCACCCATGAGCCCAGGTCTTCTGATTGCCGTTCTGCATTGGCATTGAATCATTTTGGATCATGGGTATTTTTTGGCATGGGACTTAGTAGTCAAAATGGGCAGATTAAAGTACCAGATGGCAGACAACTGCCTTGCAGACTTTGCATAAACTACTTATAAAAAATGTCTTGGAGAGGAATGTCCTTTACCCCGTCCCCAGGTGAATAGGGAAAAGCAAAGCTGCCTGTCCCTGGGTCTTTACTCTCACCTGTGTTTCCATCTGACAGATGAGAGAAGGTAGATCAGATGCAAAAGAGGAGAGCATGGAGTGGACTGACCAGCCCCCGGGGAAATGTGAACTGCAGGTGGACTCTGATGGACATATTGACAGAAGGTTGTAAATCATGGTCACACACATGAGAGTCTGCATTTGTAGGGCTATGTTATTTATTTTTTTTTATTATTTATTTTTTCCGATATACAATGTGGTTGATTATTGTTGCCCATTACTGAAACCTCCCTCCCTCCTCCCCCT
>NW_007726331.1:410256-436398 GCF_000696425.1 Galeopterus variegatus | reverse complement strand
ACAGCAGCCCCTCCCACCCAACGATGTCCTTTCTGTTTGTTTGCTGTACCAACTTCAAGGGATTGTAGTTGTTATGTCTTCTTCCCCCCCACCCCCGGTTTGTGTGTGTGTGTATGTGTGTGAATTTATTTATATATTTTTAGCTCCCAATGTTATTTTAAATCCCATTGGACATTTTTCTCTCTAAGCCTAGCAAGGAAATAGGCATGTGGATTCAAAGTCTCTACCTTGTTGTTCCTATACGTGGTATGTTAGTCTGGTTCACAGCAGCACCACAGGCCCCAGTCAGTTTCTAAAGCTGAATGAGGGCAGCCCTGAAATTTCTGGAAACTCTTTTGCTAGGTGATGGCTCTTTCTACAGGAAGGGAAAAATTGTGCTATAAAGTCCCTCTTCCCCCTCCATAGGTCCTCTCCCAACACTAGCCCTACATTCATAAACTTAGCCCTAGCCCAAGAGACAAAAGAGCAAGAGAATCAGGTCATTCTCTAGATAATTCTGAAGTCACCACAGCTGTCCACAGGAGGTCACCTTGACAAGAGGTGCAGGCAAACACTCAGGCGAGGAGGAGGCAAAGTATTGAGTAGAGATGGGGGTCTCAATATTTGAGCTAGAAGTACCATTGTGATCACCAACCCCATGCCTTCCTTTTTTAAATGAATATACTGAAACCCAAAGATGTGATGGGACTCAGGCAAAATCAGTGGCCGGGCCCCTTCTAGGACCTGGGGCCAGTCCTACTGTTTCTCTTCCTGTAGGCTGATGGGCCTGCCGGAGGTGCTTATGGCATCTGAAGGGAGTCCTTAGAGGGAATGGCTGCTTTAAGGACCACAATGTGATGACCCTCAGCCCCTCTGTCCTTTTCATTCTCACCACTCTCCATGACTAGTGTCGAGTAACTCTTCTTATGAAATCACTTCCTAACATCAAGCTCGGGATCACCCTGGACAAAAAGCCAGCTCAGTGCACTGTGCCAATGCACAGCAGGAGAGGAGCTGAAAAACTCACCTATAAAAACACACTGTGCATAGCAGTGACAGCACCAAGCACCTAAAATGCCCAAGTGTTGTACTAGGCACTGTGTGTGTGGAATGAGGCAGGGACATTTAAAATGGATTTGTAGGGCTCGTGCCCTCACCGTCTAAAAGGGGAGCACAGACATTCTCTATAATAACTGGTACAAGTCATAGTGTGGAGGTTGCTCAAATTGAAGCAAACAAGGTCAAAGTGACCCAGAGGTCACTTTCATTTCTTATACTAGCCAGTCCACAGGAGGATGTAAATTTCAGAAGTGAACTCTAAACACGTAGAAATGCATAAATGGCATGGGCATGGTAATTGCTGGTGTTTTCATTTGTTTATTTTTTTTCTGACTGTTCTACATGGAATTTTGTTTCTTCGAGTTTGTTCAGTCCTGGCTGTAAACAGCATCTGTCAACCACATGGCTTTTGGATCGTCAGCCACAGAGTGGCTGTGCAAGGCTGTGTGCGTGAGGCGGAGCAGCCTCCTCTGTCCTCCAGGCTCCACCTCTCTGTCCTGCCCACTATGGTCGCTGTCCATGGCTGGTGCCAAATGATTCCTGTCACTTGGCAACAGGTGGTTTGCAGAGATGTGGTTTTCTAATGCTGAGCTAGGGACCACCCTGAATCATCTAGGGAAGGAACATGAGAAGGGGAGGGACTGCCCCCCACCCCAGCTTTCCTGTGGTTAACCAAACCCCCAGCTACGTTTAAGCAACTAACAGAGCCTGCCACATGTGTCATCACAGTGTTTACACATGCCTCCACCTTTGACAAAGACAGTGACCCTGCAGCATGCTTTCTGGGAAGTGCTGTCCATGTATCCTGCTCCATTACACTCGTCCTTCTACTCGCACTGTTTAAGAAGTATTAGGTATTTAAGAAGCTCATGCAGAGACGCTGGGCTTTCTCATAAGCAAACAGAAGCAGAAAAATCTGCCTGTTCAGGCTCCATCCTAAACCAAGAACTCTGGAATTTCAACCAATGTCTGCTTTGGGCCAAAGAACATTCTCAACTGCATGCCAAAGAGAGCCTTAACACTGCCACCGTCTCCATGATCAAAACATAGGTCTGGGCCGGCCCAGTGGCGCACTGGATAGTGCGCCGCTTGGGAGGCGCGGCAGCGCTGCCGCCCAAGGGTTCGGATCCCTCATACAGACCGGCTCCCGCTCACTGGCTGAGCGAGGCGTGGGAGCAACACCGAGGTTTGCAATCCCGTTGCCGGTCCCTGGTCCGGTACGGGGGCAACACTGAGGGTTGCGATCCGTTGCCGGACACGGAAAAAACAGACAAAAGACAAAAAAAAAAAAAAAAACATAGGTCTATCAAGCTTGTTGTAATATGATCCTTGAGACCCCAGAGAGAAGAGATGGAGCCTCTGCATGTTGCAACAGGTCCTCTTCCTCTGCACTTGTAGTCAGCCTGACTCCGTGGGCCCCAGCTCCTAGAGTATCCCTGGGGGCTGTAGAGGTACAGGGCTTCAAGAAAAGAAGCCAGCATGATGCAGTCCTCTCCGTGCCATCACAGAGTGCCCAAATGTCACACATCCAAGGGGACAGCCCAGCACACCGGCAGTAGCCTGAGACTGCTATGTCTCTCCCTGGACCACTCATGGTTCTGATGTGTCCCAGATTTTAAGAGGCTGAATTTTCTTTAAGCTTCCTGAGTACTTCTATTTCATTACTTTAGCATCAATATATTTATTTATTTGAGTAATATTATTAAGCATACATTTCATACCTATCATGTTCCAGGCACCAGAGATGATGTAACTGCCCTTCTGGAGCTTATATTCTAATAGGGAAGCAAAAGATAAACAAATAATAAATAATAGTACAATAAAACAAACAAACAATCACATGCTAAGAGGTGCTATGTGCAGGAGTGCGGGTGCCAACAACGTGTGAGTACTGGCTCCAACATGGAGTGCACGGGATCCCTGTGAGGCACGTAGTACTAGCTTCACTTGACAAACAGGGAAACTGAAGTTCAAACCACATGGTTCAAAAACAGTAGAGCCCAAATTTGAAACTGTGTCTGACTCCAAAATCCATTATTATTTTATGTCACCATCTCTCCCCCTATAGCAAGGGGTCAAGAGACAAGAGAGCCAGGGCTTCGAGCCTTTAAACCTCATGCAAGGGTTTCCTCTGAGTCCCAATTGCTCAGCTTGAACACATTTTTTAAACATTCAGAAGTGCTCCCGGCCAGCCACGCAGGATGCATTGTAAGCTGATGGTTCTAGATCTCAGCATGAGGAACACAAACCTTCTGGGGCTTTCCTCTACATTATGCTCCCCAGCCCCAACACCCCCCCCGCCTCAAACACCTATCTCCATTCACCCTAGACACAAAACTGGAGATCAAGTTCTGTTCTACTCCCTTTCAGGATCTTAAGGTCATCTATCAAGTTCCCAGCCAGTGGGTGAAGATCGGGAGCTCCTTTATAGGACCTGAGTTGCCCTTCTGGATACTAGATGAAAAAATTAAATAAGACAAAATAAAAAATCTTGCTCTTCCAATACTGCTTTCTTCCAAAACATATGGGGATGTCATGGTGAATCATAGCAAACACCTTCCATTGACAGAGCTACTATTTACTCTGGAAGTTTAGCTTCTTGGGGCCCTAGCTTGTTTTAAGCAACCCAGTCTCTCACAGCCCACAGGTGAGGCAGTGGGAACAGCGAAGAGATCATTCGACCTGAAATCAAAACACCTGTCAAATCGTGTCTCTGACACTAGTTATATTGTCCTGAGCCAGAGCCATAATGTCTTCGAGCTTTTAATTCCATTCTATAAATAAATAGCTGTGCAACTTACCCCACAAGGATCATTGTAAAAAGAAAAAGACTTAAACGAGATCCTATGTTGAAAGAGCTTAGTACATAACAGTGCATTTTAAAGGATAGATGTGGCTTTGATTTTTAAATTTTTCTCATTAAAATTGACAGCAATGTATGTCTCTTGTGTATTAATTTAAACATTGCTAACATCTCTTATTCCTGGGAAGAAAAAAAACCACCTGCGACATTATTGCTACATTGGTGGTCCCTGAGGTGAGACCCCTTCAGTGTGCATGAGGTGACAATTCCTCCATCATGGATAATGACTACCCAGGGGTGCCAGGGAACAATAGCGGCAATGTTTCTCTTTCATGTCCAACTTGCCATATAATTTGTAATCTATTGTTTAAACTGTCAATCCTCACGGTGACATCATAGGATCAACTTTCCAACCACTTTATAAATGCATACATTGAAGTTGAAAGGGTTAAAAAAAAGAAAAAGGTGGGGGGGACAACCAGGAAAGCTGCCTTTTTTAATCACCTCCATTCCTATGGATTCTGTAACCTAGACATTTTATCCCACTTAAAAGGCATAACCCAAAAACACTAACGGGTGACTGTTTGGAGCATGAGGCTTAGGGAATAGAGATTAGCGTGAGAGGCAGGGAAGTGTTAAAATACAAAGAAGCAGAGAGGAAATGAAATAACCTTCCTACCTCGTATCCTTGAGCGCTTTCAAGAGTCTATCTGGGGCCAGCAGCCTCAGGAAACGCCAAGGCTGTTTCTTGCCTTCACCTCTGGGCTGTTTTTTACTGCCGTTCATTAAGGAGATCTTTTCTTATCAGCCTTATCATCTCTTTCTTGGCTCTTGGTCAGGTTGAGTCAGACCTGGAACATTTACTTTCACAAAGACTAACCAATCTTTTGTCTAGACACATATGTCTTCTACCAAAGTGCTGCTAACCAAGGTCAAGGAAGAAGCCAATAAACACACGGGCCCTTTTGTGTGACTAAACAGTAGGGACAAAGGACTGAGAGCAGGGGAGATGGAAAAAGGGGGAGGAGCAAGGAATAAGTTGGTAGCATATAAAATTGGGAAATGAAAGCACTTTGAAATTTCTTTGTTTGAAAAGTGTAAGGGGACCAGGCCAGAGAAGCCCTGCTTACAAATCCACTAGGACTTCGTTTCAAAGGTCCGAGGGCCTTTGCTTGTCCTTCTGCCTCTGCCTAGAATACTTTCTAGTTTGCATTTCTACTTCCTCTTCTCCCAGCCAACTTTTATTCATTCTTTAAGTCTTATGCTAAAAGCCACTTCTTCAGGAAAGCTTTCCCCAGACCCCGCAGGCTAGAATAGGTCCCATTACACGCTCTCATCACACCATGTACTATGCCAGTGTAGCTCTCATCAGCACTCCAATTAGACAATGATGTGCACATGGCTATTTGGAAAATGACTACCTGTATTCATTAGTTGTTGGGCATTTGGTAAATTATCTTATAATTGACCTAATTGTAATTTCTAAGCAGCAATATTACACAACAAAAAGAATACATATAATTATTACTAAACTGATACTGTTGAGCTGGCCGGTTAGCTCAGTTGGTTAAAGAGCAGTGCTGATAACACGAAGGTCAAGGGTTCAGATCCCTGTCCTGGCCAGCTGCCAAAAAATAATAATAAAAACAATAATCACAGCAATAATAATGTTGTCTCCCTGGACAGACTATAAACTCCTTGAGGGCAGGGACTGTTTGGGCATGTATATCATTGGAAGCCCAGTGCATGAAACTGTGCCTGACACTTAGTTGGAGGTCAAATGCATGTTGAATAAATGAATATGCAAATGCATGAGGTTGTCCATAAGGATTTCTAGTAATAGGGGAAAGCACAAGGGGAAAAGCACCCAGAGGTTAGCTCACATCAGAACAGCCTGGGCAAGCAATGACCCAAGTGTCAGCTGCTCCAGAGTCCCTAGTATGGATTCTACTGCCTACATCATTTGGCATCCCAGAGCACAGAGACCCTCTTAAGTCTTATTCCATTGCTGCCTTTATGAACAAAGAAAAAAGAAGCTTGGAAGCCAGCTCCCTGGAAATACAATAAATTTCTCTCTTGAAAACAAAAAGTAGTCTTTAGTCATTTCAGGGAAATTTGAAATTCATTTAAATTCAAAAAAAGAACGCATTGTTAAAGATTGTCAAATAGTGAATCAGACTATGGTTTTGGGAGTCGGATTTCCCTTCCACATTGTGTATGCTATGTTGCATTAGCCCTCTTTCCATAAAGTTCTATCCCTAGACAAATGAGATTGTGCCTGTCTTTATGTAGGTTTGGTCCCTCACAGATACCACTCGCTCTGTAAAGGTAGAGATAGTCCCACACATAACTTTGATGACTTCAGTGCTACCTACCACGGTGCTTTGGGCACAAAAGAACCACTGATGAGATGGATAGATGCAGCCCAGAGGTACTCAAAAGGTCCGCCATTCATCTACCTCACAAGGCATGATTCTATCCTTGGGGAAAACGCACTAATTGGCTTTCAGAAGCTCACTCTCTGGATGCTCCCTTTATCACAGTTGGGTGTCTCCTGGCCTTCATCCCATGATGTATACCAGCTCCATATGTCCTCTCTGCCCTATTCTCTTCTGCTCAGCCCTCAAATCCACCCTTTCCTTTCTTGGTCTTTGAAGGAGTCACACAAGAAGTACCTCTTCCTCCATATGGTGCTCTCTGCCAGAGTCTTTTCAGATGACTGTACGTTCCTGGTCACAAAACATCCTCAATGTCTAACATCTTCTTAAGTAAGCATCTATATAAAGAAAGCAAGTCATTTCACGAGCACATTTCCATTAATAGATTGTCAAGGTCAGCACTCCGGGGATCTTTTGCAAGCTCGGTGGAAGTATTTTATAGCACCCTATATTACAAGATACTTTTTTAATGTCTGTTAATGTGATCATCATTCTTAGCCCATACATCAATGTCAATGCAGTGACATAGCCAAGAGCCTTGAGCACTGGTGGCCTTGACCGATATGCTGCTGGTGCTGTGGTGATGTCTTGAGTTTTTAATATGTCTTCACCTGATTTCAGCTTAATTTCTTTTAAATGGACCCACTTTTCTTAAGACCTGGTTTTATGGTGCATTATTAACTATGCTTCCATATAAAAGAGTAAGCTGAGACAGCTTAGGCCGTGTCTACAACCGTTTGGTATTATAGTCCAAAGGTCAAGAAATATTGAGGGGATCTTAGAAAAATCTATCAAGATGGGAAAATATGGCCCAAATCCTATGAATAATCTCTCAGAATATCACTCAGCACAGTGGCCATTGACTTCCTAGCTAATACCCTCACACTCTGACAGAATGAGAACGAAGATGAAAAGAAAACATGCTGTCTTGTCCATAGCCTTTGGTAGGAGGGACTATCAGCATGGTGGGGGGAAGCAGGTTCTTTTTGCTTTCATTCAACACAACTCATCTTTTTGATGCCAGCAATGTGCTCAGCACTGTGCAAAACCACCAAACACTGTACTCACCTGGGGTGACCTCAGCATGATCACCTTGCATGTTCAGAGAGAACTGGTGAAGCTCCTATAACCTGGCTTTCTACTTCCAGAGGACATGGTGTGTCATGTCATTTCTCCCACCCATCAAGTAAGGAAGATCAAAAGAGAACAAGTGGCCCCTTATGTACATTCTAAGTCATGACCACATCACCAGGAGCAGGTACTGTTTTTCAATCTCACTGTGTCTGCAGCAGCCTTTCAGCATGCAGCTAAGCCAGACCACGTGGTTAGTGGTCGGTTTCCCTATTAATTCCTAGAATGAATGAATACACAAATGAAAGGCCTAAGGTACCCGATGCGGAAGAGAGCTCAGTAAAGGTGACTTTGCCTTCCCTGCCTTCAGTACATCTAGGAAGAATTCTCTCTCTGCCCTACCTGAGTGGAACATAGAACCTCAGATGCCCAGTCTCAACACTTCCCTCCACTACATGGGAGCTGAGGAGCCAAGAGACAGGCCTGGGGGCAGTGGGAGAGGAGCAAGGAAGAATCTCGTATGCACTGTGGTCAGACATTGGCTCAGCCATTGTGTAGATATTAACATGTTTAATCTTCAGGGGGATCAGAAGCAGGTTTGATCTGCATTTTGCACAAGAAGAAACTGAGATTTAGAGAAATCAAGTAACTTTTCCAAATTCATACAGCTAGAATATAAGTAAGGATTTTAGCCTGAGTCTTTCTGATTTCAAATTCTGTTTTTGCCACTGAAATTTCCTGGGCAAAAATGAGACAAAGACTCAGAAGACTTTTAACCTGTGTTCCAAACTCAAAAGACTTGGAAAAGAACCAAACTGAAAGAGTATGTTGGTTGTTGACCTGAAACTTCTCCCAGGTTTTCTGACTGGCCACCAATGTGTCACCACACACTTCTAGACTCCAGAAACTGTTTTAAAATTTTTTTTTTTAAGCCTTAAAATATTAGTGATACAAAGACAAAATAAAAACTAAATCTCTTTTCTGTGCATATTTTAAGTAAAGTGTTCTTTCTCTAGTATTAAATGTGGATGCATGTGTGTGTGAGAGAGAGTGAGTTGAGAGGAACTAAAATGTCAACATTCTCAGTAGTGCTAGGAACCCAAACACAACAGACTTAGGTCAGAGCCTGAGAACTACAAAGGCAAACTGACTAGACAATAACCATGAACATGGCCCTTTTTAAAATTGATGTTGTTCGTGTCCCTGGGAGAATACAAAACATAAAATCAAACAAAAACTATGGCTTGGCAACACTTCCAACTTTTCAGTGGATTAAATAAACAAGAGTTTGGGTCAGAGAAAGCAATGGTCATTTTCAGAAAAGGACACATTTTCGAGATATTTCAGCAGGGCCCAGGGAGGGCTGGAAGCTTGCACATGAAGTGGGAAAATCATTTACCTTGCCTCAGTGAATTCTGAAGAAGTGAAAGCATAAAAAGACACAATCAGCCTCCCTCTGCATTGATGGAAAAGAAGCCAGTTAGCAGAGTTAGGTAGCTAGGGCATCGGGTACAGGTTCTGTGCGCATGTCTCAATTCCCCAAGTCTGCACTTGGAAGATGCCACTGGTTAGCCTCCCATGTGGACAGGACAGGTCCCTGCTGGGTGGGCTGGCCCTCCCAGATCACATCAGAGAGCCCTTCATCAAGGTCCTGAGACATGAGGCCACAGAGGAGCCATTGAGAAGCCGTCCAAAAGCAACTTGGCAGGCTCTGAAGGTCATGTCTCAGCTTGACCTAAAGACTGTAGCTTCCTCCATGAACTTTCATTCCCCTTTCCTTGACTCCCTCCCACCACAAGCTGCAAACAGCCCAGTTAGGTCTCTCACATCAAAGAATTCCTTTTATTGAAAGCAGCCATGCTATGCCTTTAGGCCCCTCTAACATATATGGCTTAGGAGAGGAAAGGTGGGAAGGAAAGCACCTCGAGTATTTGCTGTGTTCACTTTCAAAGGGCACCCTGTTTGCAGAGGGGTTATCTTGTGTCCACATACTCTGTGTTCCCTGGGTCTGAAGCAGGAGTTTGGAAAAGTGAGCCTGGATCCCTTTCAGTACCACAGTGATGCTTCTCTGAGGAGACCTGTGACAAAACAATTTTTTTTTAATCATGTGCTCCCAGGACACATCCGAAAGAAGGGGTCACCTGGAAAAGTCCCAACCATTTTGGATGGAATGAAGGAACAAAGAGTTCTATATTCTCTCTTTTAGTTACTGATGCACACAGCAGAGGAAGCCATGCAGTTACCCTATGTTGGGACAGTGACCTGTGCAAACAACAGGAATAAGATATCAAACCACAAACCATGAGCCTCCTTTCCCTGAGCTAGTTCCTGGATCTGACTCCCATTCTTTTTCCCTTTCAACTTATACAGAATGAGCATATAGAAAGTACTCAATGTAGACTTGTTGAATTTAAAGGAACTGAAATCAAAGCATAGGCGCATGTTTCCAAGAGGAAAATAAACATGTCATTCCTCATTCCAAAACCACAGGGACACTTTACTAAAAAGTACCTTAGAAGCACATACATAAATCCTCCAATATTATGGCATGGTTCTCCGGTTTTGCTAAATTCTCAGTGGGTGTGTGTCTTTCCTGTCAGGATTTCCTACATATAAATGAAAGCACAAAAATACCCAATCATCTCTGACTTTTCCCTTGTGGGGATAAAGGCCAATAAATAATACTTGAGTTTCTACTTTGGAAGGCATATACTAAAATTTTGACTATAAAAGCAAAGAAGATACAAATCTTTGAGCCTTTTTCTAACCTCAGAACTACTGAAGTAATATAAAAAATAAAATAAAATAGATCTGTAAAAAAAGAAATAAACTTGTAATTTATGCTTGTTGTCCCAAGTAAACCTACTTTCCTCCGAAATATTTCCAGAACACTTAGGAGCTGAGATTTCTAGCCCAAGCTTCTGCCCTTCTCTTGCTGGTTTATCAATGAGTGTTTATATCATGTAGTCAGTATGAGAAGTTCACCTGTTGGTAGATGGCTCTTTTAATTTTCTGATAGTAAGATATTTCCTGTTCAAGCAAAGAGCAAACTGAAGGCTAACATATTTTAAACAAGACTAATATCAATGCAATTGTCAAATACTTCTGAGCCAAGACAAGCAGAATGCAAAAAAACAATTAATCCTTTAAATGACCTTGTATACAACTTCCCTGAATAAGTGAGTAGATTAATAAGGCCCGAAGTGAGAGGTCATCAAACTACAGTCCACAGGCCAAATCCAGTCCGCTGCATTCTTTTGTAAATAAAGTTTCACTGTGGCACAGCTGTAGTCATTCATTTATGTACTGTCTATAGCTGCTTTCTCTCTACAAGAGCAGAGTTGAGTAACTACAACAGAGACCATACTGGCCGTACAAAGCCTAAAATATTTACTCTCTAGCCCTTTACAGTTATAGTTTGCCAACCTCTGCCCTAAATTGTTTCACACAACTTATTTTCAGACAGGTAGTTCCTGGTTATTTATCTTTACCTCAATATATCTCAATTCCAGAGAAGTGCTTAAAATCACAACTTCTTTTTATAGAAACGGAGAGAACATTTGATTTTCATATTCAAGGAAAAGGGTTTTTTACGAATTCTAAAACTGATATACACAACACAGTTTTAAAGGACAGCTGTATTTCTTTTCCAGAGAGGATGGTGAACTTTCTTCTACCTACACATGCTGTATTGGTTGAGCCTTGGAGGGAGTTCAGAGTAGAAAATTTGCAGACTGTGAAATAGGTCACTGGGCCCAGGTGGGATCAGGTAGGTGACCAGCTCCCTGTAACAGCAGGGTGAAGCCAGACCCTGCCTTTAGTAACTTTCCTGGGCAGAACAATTTTTGCTGCACCACTTAGACTCTATCAACCCACATCTTATTGGCATTTTCATTAGGATGTGGCTCAACTGCTGAACAGAACCCAAATCTCAGAGACTGAGAATAAGCTGAGTTCATACGGGAGCCCCTCAATGTCTGAGACCCAGGCTCCTTCCATCTTGTTGCTCTGCCACCCGTAGCTAGTTGGCCTCCTTCACATGACTCCAGATGACCCCCAACACCTGTGCATTCAGTTCTGGGACAGGAGGGTGGGGGAGGGGAAGAGGCAGCATTAGTCAGAACTCAGTCATCTGGGCATTGGTAGCTGCAAGAGAGGGAGGTAAACATACTCTTTCATTCTGGACAGCCATGGGCCCAGATGAAATTTAAGTATTCAGGTGCTTGAAGGACTGGCATCAGGGACCAAATTACCACTCCCTACTACAATAAGCAAATATTGCCTCATGATAAATGAGTCTAACAAATCATTTCTTGAGGACAGATGTAAACTGGGAGAAGAAATAACAAATTCTCTAAAGGAAGAAAGGAGGCACCATCACATTTGGAGAAAATATCCAAAAAAAGAAGTAAACGAACCTGATAATAGACTTCCCCAAACTTCTCCAGAGACCACCACTACCCCATAGAGTTTATTTCAAAATTCATATAGTCCCTAGGCTGGTTCCAGATCAAAGGGCATGACCTTACTACTAAAAATTCAGGCTGTGTCTGGGTGGGCTGCCAGCCATCAAGTGATGTCTTGCTGAGTCTTTAATACAGAAGTGCCTACACAGGGCAGAACAACCAGGAAGTTCACATCCAAAGCTATCCACACAGGGCAAACACACAGCTACTACTTCAGCCAAAACTCTCTGAGTCCTATCCAATCTGCAAATGGAAAACAAAAGGAAAGAGTGGGCAGACACACTCCCCCACACACACCCAGGACCCAGCAAACCTGCCCCAGATGGAAGAAATAAAGGAAACATGAATTGAGACACCTGTGACAAAGAAAGAGTTACAGGCTGACCCCAGGTTCCATCCATTTCAGGCCTCCTCCAAGCTACTGCTTGTCATTCTGAAGGTTTACTTGTCAAGCCATACACAGGCAATGCTTAAACAGTACCAAAAAGAAAAAAAAGGAGCCAAAACTGAAGTCCATCTTTGCCAAAGGGCGTTGCTCAGTCATTTGCAGCAAAAGGCACTGGTCTTGCTGGTACAATCCAGGAATGGAAGAGAAAGAAAAGTGTTACCCAGCTTTTCCATGTTTTGCCACTTGTAGGGAAGCCCTTTTCATATTTGCTGTGAGAAGATCCCTCAGGTGGGGAAAGAAGGAGGTTGCAATTAAGGTCTCTTCTTCGCAGGTGTCATATGCACCTGCCTTGTCCTGCTGGCTTCCCATGTGGGTGCTGTATGCTCTGAGAACGAGAGAGATGGTTGTGTGTTTCTTGATGTCCCCATGGCACTCAGCAGTCACTAAGTCCAGAGAAGATGGCCAAGTGGAAGAACTGCATGCATCAACTGCTACCTGTGGAAAGGCCAGAACCAAGGCAGGCCATGGATTAAATCTTGAAGTGTTCTTTTAATTCTTTCCCAAGCTTCCTTTCAGCACCCTTTGCCCTCTTTTTTGCATCCTTCTCCGAGGAATCCCCAGATTGCTTATCAAGCACTCACCCATGCTGCTTGCATCAGTACTGTGTGGGTCTTGACTTCCCTCAACATCTCCAGCTGTTCAAAGGTACACTCTATGCCTTTTATTTTACCTAGAAAAATGGTCAGTTTTAGAGAGGAGCTGATAAAACACTTCCCTGAATAATTCTTGGGTCAAACAGGAAATCAAATTTGCAGTTTCAGAGCTTTTAGAAAAAAAAAAAAATAATGATATCCACAAGACTACATATCAAAATGCATAGTGTTCAGCCAAAGTTCATTGAGAGAAAAATCATGGTTTTATGCATGCCTTAAATATTAAACAAGACAGGATTAAAATAAATCAGCTTAGCAGAAAAATAGAAAAAAAATATGAAACAACTTTTGGAAAGAGAAATGAATATAACTAAAAAAAATTAATATAAGGGAACACTGCATATAATTTTATGTTAATACATTTTAAAGTATCAGTGTATTAGAAAAAATTTTAGAAAATTTAAATGGACAAAATGACTCATTGAGACAGAAACTTTAATAAGCGAAGTGAAATTGGAAAAAAAAAGATAAAAAGAATACTACAAAAAAATTACCAGGCTCAGATGGCATATAATTCTTAAACTTTTGGAATTATTTCAGAGGATTTTAAAAGGTGGAAAACTTTTTAATTAATTTCAAGAAGTTGGTAGAAGCCTGATATTCAAAATTTGACAAAATACACACACACATACACACACACACCACAGACCACATGCAACATTAATATCATGTATGGTATATAGAGATCACAAATACAAAGTCTGTCAATGTGATCAAGCTAACTATTAAAAGAATAAGTCAAAATCGCCAAGTAAGTTTCGTTACAAGAATATAAGGATAATTCAAAATTCAAAATTATGTTAGTATAGTATATTAACAGACAAAAGGAAAACAGATGACCATCTCAACAGATGCCTAAAGGACATTTCACAAAACTTAACTTTCATTCTTCCATTTAAAAAATTTATAGTAAAGTTGGAAAAGGACATTTCCTTAAAATGATAAAGATTCTTTCTATTGGAAACCAATAATCAGCTTCCTGCAGAAGGCTTGAATAGTTGAGGCACACCTATCAAAGTCAGGAATAAGACAGTGATGCCCACCAACACAACTACTATTTTACACGGTTACAGAAGCTGTGTTCTATATAATTGGACAAGAAAAAGTAATTGTAAAATGAAATATTGATATTGGAAAGAAAGAGATAAAAGTAACATTCTTAGCAAAAGACATGATTATTCATTTGAAAAATTCATGGGAGTCAACTAAAAGACCATTAGAATTCATACAAGTTCCTGAAAGTGACCAGGTAAAAAGTAGAACAAACACAATTGCTCCCCAACATACCTGAAATAAGATATTTAAAAACAAAACTTAGAAAATTTCATAAAGAATAATAGTACAGTTAAACCAGCTAACAATAAATGCATCAGGAAATGTAATGTATTTTTTTTAAAAGAAAGAAAGAAAATAAAGGAAATAAAAGGAGAATTAAACACATGCATAAACACATGATATTCATAGACTGAAAAACTTAATACCAAAGCATGTCAAGTATTTCTAAGCTGCTCTCTATATATTATACAATTCCATCCAAGCCCCACCAAGTTTTTGTTGTTGTTGTTTTGAATTGTTCTTTGCTGCTAGTCTTGCTGCTGCTGCTGTTGTTATTGAATTTAAAAAATAAATATGAAGTTCGTCTTGAAAAAACTAAATGATGTAACCACAAAAATGATGGGGAAAGAAGTGTAATGAGAGAGGACTTACAAGTTAGAACCTATGATTGGAATATTACAACAATATGAGGCTGATGTAGGGTATACAAAATTGTTTTACGATATTATTTTTATTCTCAAGTAGGTTCCCATTCTTTCAAAGGAAATAGACATAAAAATGAAAAGCATGATAAAGTGCAATATTACTTATAATAAAAATACGAATACAAAGTGCTCTAGGGTCATGGGAAGTGGTTTCCCACTCTGCCTCTGGCATGCATAAGCTGATCTGTGGAGCTAGAGTGGGGTTCACTGGTGGAGAATGAGAGGGGCTTGCCCAAGCTCATGGAAGGGCCCAAAAACATGTTGCTTTGAAGAGCAAGCAGTAGCACTATTGAGCTAGAGCATGGCAGCCATGAGGGACCCTGAGGGATATGAAGCTGGAGTGGAAATCTGCAGCCAGATTGTGAAGGGATTTGAATATCTTTGGGATGCAGGGCTCCAGGGATCTAAAAGATTTTTCTCTGAGCAAATTAGCAAATTTAGATGCCCAGGATCCATACTCAGAAGTTATGATTTGCTTTGCAGTTTTTTTTTGGTCACAACCCGGGTCAAAAGCCACCATTGTAGGCTATGGGGAGCTTATGAAACAAAGAGGATATGTGATTCTGGCTGTGTTTTGGAAAAACTGCTCTGGCAGCTGCATGAAGGTGTACTGGAGGAAAAGATACCTGAAACCATGGAAGAAACCAAGCCCCAGAGACGAGAACATAATTGCCTAAACTGATACCACAAACTAATGACAGAGTTTCACCTGGAGCACAGCTCTCCTCACTCCCACCTCAGTGCCCTTTATCCTGCCAGATGGAATTTCTAAACACTGACAGGCAGTATCTAAAGTATGTCATACCCAGTAGGCAACAACTTTCCATTGACCTGATAGGACAGACCTTGACCACTTCTCACTGCAAAACAATCCTCAGGAATATTTGAGTTGGGTGAACCCTTTTTGTACAATACAAAGGTAGTTTAGCATGAAGATACCTGGAGACACTACTCAGCAGAATCCACAGCTTACAAAGCAGTGAATGGGCAAGATGGATATGAGTCTCTAAGTCTGCTTTTTTCTTCCCTCTCTCAAAAAGCCTGGGTCATTCAAGTAAAAGCGTGCCTGCGTGTGTGTGTGTGTGTGTGTGTGTGTGTGTGTGTGTGTGTGTGTGTGTGTGTGTGAATTCTGTGTACCGCTGACATTGCTTATGTGATTAGAAAAGAAGTCCTTTAGAAATTCGACAGACCCAGCCATCCAGTATCTCCAACCTACACCTACAAATGACAATGGAATTGGGACCACCCAAATCTATTGTATTCAGTGTTTGTTTTCATATTAGGTATGCAGGACCTAAGGGAGATTTCACAATATTGAGAAGACAGTATCTTTTCACTTGTTTTTAAATTTCTATCAGATGAGTCAGGAATATTCCCCTAAAAAGAAACTATTTCATTGCCGATAAACTTGACATCAGTTCCCTTGTCTAAACCCAAGATTATGACATTAACTACAGGGAAATAACAGTTAATATCATTGTTTTGGAAAAGCAGAAATAAAGAAGGAAGGAAGGGAAGGAGGGAGGGAGGGAGAGAGAAAAGAACTCGAGAAGGAGGGAAAGGAAAACGGGCTGCCTTTTTGACATTTTCCCCTTAATATGCAATATTTAAGAATTAAGTAAGCATTTCACATTACGTTGATGGCAACAAATAAAGAAGGGCAGAGAAGATATAAGGACAGCGATCTCATGATCCTAGATCTAGGCAAAAGTTCAACCCTCCAAGCTCAGACTCTCATCTCACAGTGGTGATTAATAATCCTACCATGAGGATATGTGGTTAGTGTTGACATGTGTCCAGGGGGAAAAAAAATGAAACCTCAAACATCCCTCAAATCTCCATGGCTAGGAGTCTAGACTTATAACATCATGACAGCAATGTGTTCTGAAGCTCAAAGACATAGCATGCAAGGAGTTCTGAATTTGGGGGGGTCAAAGCCAATACTATTCAGCAACATGGGAAGTGTAGGAAAGGATCAAATTCAACTAAGCTTCTGTTACCCCATTCTACCCTAGTAGGAGTCCCCAGTTCGCCTCACTCCTTTCCTTGGTGCTCTCCAGGGCCTGAAACAATCACTTCTTCTGCACATGGCCAGCCATGCATGTGAGGCAACCAAGATGATTTTTACTGCAATTAATACAGCTGGGAGAAACTAACTGAATAATGTCCTTCCACTTTTTAAAACCACTTTCTAAGGCTGAAGACTCATCACACCTGTGCAGTTTTCACTCTCCCCCATATGTGGACTCACCTTGACCCTCCTCCACACTGCTGTGTGCTCTTCACTTGGCTTCTTGGTGCAATGTTAGGTACAAGAGCAGAAAGAAACATCTGGGCTCCACTTCCGCCTCCACCACTTACTGGTGTGTAATCTAGAATAAGTTCCTTAAATTTTCTGTACCTCAGTCTCCCACTTATAAAATGAGAACACTTACTGCATACAATTATTTTTCCAAAAATTAAATGAGATCATACATGTGAAGCACTGTAGTGCCTGACATCTTGTAAGTGTTCATGAAACTGAGTGTTATGAATATATGTCAATGGTTTTCAAATTCTAATTAATTGATATGAGAATCACCTAGAACTTGATGAAATGCAGATTCCCAGGTCTCGAATCCAAATACTCTGGTTCATTAGATACAAGAAGAGGCCCAGGAATCTTCCTTTAGAGAATCAATGTCAGATGGGCTAGGTAGTCTGTAGATTATATGCTGAAAAACCCTCCTACATGTGCTGCTTCCTACACAAATACTTCTCCGATGGACCAAAGTGGCAACAGGTGAGCAGGTCAGCTCTCAGAAGCCCTGTGAGACCTCTTGACCCTAAAGTATCTCTATTGAAGAAGTCCAGATTCCAGCCTTAAAAACAGCTTAAGAAGTAAGAACCCCAGGAGCTTTTGAGATTTTTTTTTCTTCAAGTCCATCAGTGACAGCCAGGGAAAGGGTGCTGGTTTTTCCTCTTATCTCTTATTTAGTGAAGTTATTTTGTTCTGTTGCTACCAGTT
Source organism: Galeopterus variegatus (assembly GCF_000696425.1). Taxonomy (NCBI): domain Eukaryota; kingdom Metazoa; phylum Chordata; class Mammalia; order Dermoptera; family Cynocephalidae; genus Galeopterus; species Galeopterus variegatus. The sequence goes on along the minus strand of NW_007726331.1, from coordinate 418,714 downwards.
GCCAGGAGCCCGGCTTAATCCCAATCTGCCCATTATGTTGACATTTCAGGCCTCAGTGGAGAGGACATTTGCTGCTTTCCCAGTAGACACTGTGCCAAGAGCAGAGCACTGTTTCCAGCTCTGGACATGCATTCCAATGGGACCATCAAACTCCATGAAGATAGATCCTGCTGCTGAGGCTCTGCAGAAAATGGCAAAGCATGTGTATTTCTTCATTTAGGTTTGGTTTATTTCACACTGTCCCCCAAGAATGAGAAAGCTGCACAGAGAGGCCTATGCTTGGAATGCCCCCAATTTCAAAGCTCTTAACCAAAAAGGGGCAAGAAAGAAATCTGATAAAAGGAACAAAAATTCATACTGGTGATGCAGAAAAGTAGGTTCCAACAAGCAGAAACCCAGGGGAAAGTGACATTGCCTGGAATAGGAGAGCCTTGTAAACAGCTGCCTCATGTACTGAAAAGTCTCTAAACTGTGGTCCCTTATACTCTTCAGCAAATTGGGAAAATACTGCCTCCCTGGGGATCTCTGAGGGATGTGAATAACTCAGATTCCTGCTGCCTTCTGCTCTTTGCTGTAGGACAAATGCCCCCAAACCCAGCTTCCTGCAGAAATTTGTCTAATCCAATTTCCTCAGTAGCTGAACAACCAAGAGATCCTACATGCCAGTCCTGTCCCTGCATCACCTCCAAGGGTGACTTCAATTACATCCCTGCATGTCTGCATTGTGCTTTGGTTAATCCATCTGTAAACCAAAGTGATTCATGAAATATTTCACCAAATCACATTAGAATACATGCATTCTTTCACACACAAGAACAGAGTAAAGAGTAGGCTGAAGATTTTTCAAGTTTGTCCTCCTTTCATTTGTCCTTATTCTTATATTTATATAGACTTGATAATGCTTTTCTTTTCTTTTTTTTTTCCCTTTTTGTCTTTTTTTTTTTCGTGTCCGGCAACGGATCACAACCCTCAGTGTCGCGCCCGTACCGGACCGGGACCAGCAACAGGATCGCAACCCTCGGTGTTGCTCCCACACCTCGCTCAGCCAGTGAGCGGGAACCGGTCTGTATGTGGGATCCGAACCCTCGGCAGGAGTGCCACCGCGCTCCCAAGCGGCGCACTGTAGCAGTGCGCCACCGGGCCGGCCCCGATAATGCTTTTCTTAATAAGAAAAAAATATTTTTAATAAAATGTCACTGTTAAAAAAGGAGATAGTATTAAAAATAAAAATTTTAATTAATAAATATTAATTTATGATCCTGTAACACATTTAAGGGCTTGAATTAAAGATTAAATTATCATTTAAAAATGAGATAGCATAGCACAGTGATCAAGAACACAACTACTATGGGTTCAATTACACCTGTCTCTGCTACTACTAGCTGAGCATCTTGGGTAAGGTATTTAACTTCTTTAAGCCACCATTTCCTCATCTGCAAAATGGAGTTAATATTAGTACCTACATAATATGGTTGTTGTGAGGAGTAAATTGTATAATCTGTGTACAGTACTTACATAATAAGCACTCAATAGATTCCACACTGGTTTTATTGGTGACAGCATGCCCTCTTGGTGTATAAAGATACAACACCTGTTGGGTAAGCACTCACGGATTTGCAGTCCCAAAAGAGGATGCTTTATCTGTTGCACACACACACACACACACACACACACACACATACATTTTCACAGAGTCCCCTTGCAATGACAGCAACTATTTGTAAAGGGTTAAAGAGGCCGGGCATGAAATCTATTGAAAAAGTTGCACCTCATGAGCTAGTATAAGAATTGGAATCATGACCTTGGCTTCATTAGTACCTCATTACATCAAGCAGCAGCCACACAAATATTATGAGCAGTAGTTATCTAGGATCTGCGACTATGGTGATGGGTTCTATAATTCTGCAGCCCTCAAAACATGGACATAAGAAAATCTTGAATACTTTTAATTATTAGCAACTTAATCAATGAGAGTGATCACACACATACACACACAAACACCAAGAAATTTAACAGAAATATTGGGGAAGCTCCTCTGACCACATACATCCCACTAGAGAGTAGGCTCCACCGCACCCTAACAAGGAAGTCTCCCATCACTCCCCATTGAATAACTCTTGACAGTCATTGTCATGGTGATCAACTGTAACTGGTGAGAGTATGCCAGACTGGAAAAATGTGATCAATTATAAGACTGTAAAGAAAACTAATCAGAAAATAAAATCTCTCATTTTTTCCCTAACACACACACACAGAGACACACACCCACCACACAACACACACTCTGTGCTTCACTGACCTTTGCATACTCCAGCATCTTTGATGCCCTCCCCTCAAGGAAAACAAGGGGTCCTGGGTGATCTTTTTTGGCTCACAAACAAGTCAAGCCTTCTTCTGTGCGGCATCTCCTACTTTTCTTCCATCTCCCTTCTACCCATCTCCATCTGTGGGATTCTGGCATGTCCACTTGGCTCCTCTGCAGTTTCCATTGAGTGCTGCAGCCATCTCCTTGGAGGGCCACCTCCTCCCCCTGAGCACTGTCAGGACCAGTATGTTGACATCCTCAAGTTTCCAAAGAAATGTCCTCTGGTGTCCTCAGTCCACAAAAGCCATACTGTGTTCCACGCAGAAGTGGAATCCACACCTCTTTTGTAGGCTATCCTTGCCCAGCTGAATATCAACACAATACTGTTGTGCAAAGATGTCTTACACAGAGTTTAAAGAACAACTCAGTTTTCAACCTCTATCCTATTCTCCTTGGACTAAGACAGTACTCCATGAAAGACTGGGCCAGAAAAAAAACCAAGTGATAACAGTGTATATTCCTCAAAAGTCTCCTCCTCCCCTCTACTAGCCAACAGACTTAAGCTCTTTTGCCAGATGGAATACATCTCACTGGTTTCTTCTTCCATTCGGATGAGTTGTCTCCTGGGAGTCTCCTCAAGCATTCACACAAAAACATTTTTGCAGGTTCTGCCCCACCAGGAGTCCTGACCTGTCTCCAAGAAGTGAGCATAGCTGGAGATCAAGCTGGGTCCTCCCCACACACAAACCTTCAAATAAACTTCTCCAGCTCCCCTGTGTCTCATCTGATTAGAAATCAGTTCTGAATCTGAATTCTGTGAGAAAAATTAAAGAGATCCCTAATATTCCTTGTCTCCAAAGCCCACAATTTTAAAGGTGTAAATTAGTAATGAAGGGCTGGAGATTTAGAAATATGCTTTCTCAATGAACTCTTGAATATAAAGCTGCCTTGATAGAAAACTGTGCTGTTGCCTTTGACCTTCCCCATCTCCCTTTCAGTGTCTTACTGTTCACCAGCCCTTGGCTCTCTGCCTATTGGAGGGACACTGCCCTGGCCTCCCTCTGTCCTAACCCAGCAGTGACTTGGCCCTAAACACCTTTCAAGATGTACCTGTCTTGGGTCCAACTCACACAGGCCCTGAACTCCTAACCTAGCCAGTTAATCTCTCACTGTGAGAATAGACTGACGAAGTGGCCCCTCAACCTTCTCAGGTTTCACAGTCACCTGTGAACAGAGTGTTTTTGAAGCAATAGCTTAACCTAAAGGCCATGGGGATGGGCCTGAGCAGGGGGACGGTGCGGTAGCCGAATCGGGGACAACCACTTTTCCCTGTCGCTCAGCACCTCCACGTAATGACAACAAAGCCTGTCCTGTTGTTATTGTGATTTCTTCCTTCCTATCCCAGCAGTCTTTTAAAAGAAGGTGAGCGAAATAACCACCAAAACAAGCATTAGGTTGTTTGGTTTTATTTTTAGTCGTGTATTTTCAACTGGTACTCTCATTCATCCAATGTTCCTGACCTTGTCGTTTTTCCTGCACCAGCCACAACCTACTAACTGATCTTTGAATGAACTCCCCAGGGAGCCCAGAGCTGTGGAGCTTCGGCTCTTCTTTATCCCCTGCTTCCAGTACTTTCACTCTGATGCTCATTACGTAAGTAAGAAAATATTTAGCCCTGGTTTCCTGGAACCATCTGGGTAACCAGATCTGCAGGTGCATGGGAGATCAGGGCCCTTGGGTGAATCCATAAAAACATATGCTCCAGACAGAAGACTTAAACCTCCCTATCCTTAATCGGAGAGCCAGGATTCTCTGCCCTCAACTAGGAAAGGCCCACCATGCCTGTCAGGAAGGTTTCCTGAGCCTTCCAGAGGAAGGCTTACACCAGCATATGCTGACTCATTAGTGAGCCAAGTACCATAGCCGAAATAGAATGTTCATTTTTGAGATAACTTATAAAGATCCAAAGAAAAGTCCTGCTTTTATAATAAGATAATCCTTATTGTTATGGTTTCTTTACCATTTTTCTACAGCCAAGTGTGTATGTCCTTTGACAACAGACATATATAATAGTAATAATAGCAATTCTCAGCCAGTCTCCTCCAGCTGAGCTTTTTGGGATATTTTAATCCCATAACCAGAAAATGTCTTCTTTCTTTTAACTTCCCTTTGTCAAGAATACATGTAAAAAACAGTGTTTGACTTCTGTGAAACACTAACTCAATTCAGCATGGGGTGGTAGAGGGGATTTCTATGCTTCTGGGCTATTGTAAGACTGGGATGACTCTTTCTGAGCCTTCTGATTGTTTGATTTATCAAATGATTTACCCAAAGTCTACAAGAGTCATATTAGACCAAACCTAAAAGTTTCTTAGAGATGCCTAAACTTCTACACAAGGTTAGGAGAGAAAACTTTAATTTGCAGCTCTAAACAATACCCTTGTCTGCCCTACAGTCATCACCACATTTCTCCAACACATCAGCTCAGATTCAGTTTGTCTGTGAATGACAAAAAACCCTAAGTAACCAGGTCTTAAAGAACACAAAAGCCGATTTGTGTCATGAGGTAAGAGATTCAGGACAGGTCTGGTACTCCACAAAACCAGAGATCCGGGTCCCTTCTATCTAATTGCTCCACTGTGTGTGGCCCCAACTTCATGATCCACATGGAAGCTGTACACTCCAGGCAGCAGGAGGTTGGAAAGGATAATGAAGAGGTGGAAGCAAAGAGCATCCTACTAAGTTCATCAACATTCCACGTGACATTTCTGTTTATATCCCAGTGAACAGAACTTTGTACCATAGCCAAACCTAGATACACCATTATGGAGACTGTAGGTCCAGTCAAAAGTCAGAGGCTCTCTCACCATGGAAAAAGAAGAGAATGGATATAAAGGGATTATCAGTAGTCTTTTTTCACATTATAAGCTATGATTATAGGTTTTCAAATCACAAGTAATTTGGGATTGGAAGATGAGGCCAGCTGAAATGCTGGTAGCATATCAAAGGAGCAGGTGACAGATTCTATGCTGAGAAAGAGAATGGGCCTGAAACAGAAAATCAAGATCAAAGCAGAGGTGAGAGCAAAGCATGAGTGAAGAATACAGGCTGATAGTGAATTTAAGAATTGTTTAGAATCTACCAGATATCAAACCCTAAATCTATAGGAATTAAAGACGGATAACAGTGTAGAAAAAGCAAAATAAATCAATGGAGCAGAATAGCTCAGAAACAATACCAGGTATATGAGGAAGGATGGATTATTCAATAAATAATTTGATGACAATGGGTTATCCATTTGGGAAAAAATAGATTTGGATCACTTCCTACCTTAGTTTGGGTATTCTAGAAACATACCTGAAGCATGGCTTAGGTGCTAATGTTTATTGAAAGGTGCAACTCCAGGAGAGCAAGGTGGGGGGGAAGAGATGTGAGATAAGGAGGGATGGAAAGCCAGTGCCAGGCGATGGGTACTGAGCTGGCGACTGCTTCACAGAGACACAGCTGATCACGCAGCCAGGCAGGATGGCCACAGACAGACTGCATGAGAAACAGTGCCTCTGAACAGCCCATCGGAAGAACACATAGCTTGAGAGTTTATCTGCTGACTTCCTTCTGCTTCCCTGGCCACAGTCCACGCCATGAGGATTATCTCTCCACGCTTCTGGGTTGTGTCATCTAGCCCAGTCTACAGCTACTGGAAAAGCCAGTCACACTCCTTTCCTGGTCTTGAAGTGAAGGGGAAGCCAGAGACTTGGGCTTCACACATGAGCCCCATGGGCAGCATGAACATCGCTTCGACAGCTGAGGTGGGGGAAGTAGCCAGGGTCTGAGACCGGTGAGGCTGAGAGAATCCAGGAAGCCCAGGAGCGACATTCAATACATAACCTCACATTCTACACAGAAACAAAGGTAGACTGGTGAAATATATAAATGTTAAACAATAATAGCCAAGTAAAAGTAGGAGAAAAATTTTATGTATAATTTTGTGAAGAAAAAGGCTTTCTTAAGTATGACCCAAATCTAGAATCGTTTTTTAAAAAAAAGGATTGGAAGATTTAACTGAAACTTCTTCCTGGAAAAAAAACACTTACATACACACAAAAGTAAAATAATGAATGGACACCATTGGAGAAAATATTTGCAACACACAAAAGAGATAAAAGATAAAAATCAATAGGCTCTAAAGAACCTCTACACATAGTAAGGAAAACTATTTCAGTGGAAGAGTAATTTGCTTTAAAACCGGAGGGTCAGCTCACGATGACAACAATCTAACCATCTAGTTTAAAGAGATCCACCACATAATCCTTTTTACAGTGGCCAAAACCCCTAAAGGAAACTCATATGGAAGAAATGCAAAAAAAACAAAGAGAAATACTGTAAATACTCCAGTGGATTTGATTACTTTACAGCGTAAGAACAAAATTTCCAAAGTTCCACTGAATTAACTGAAAATTACACCTCATGGTTTCATTCCTGTAGCCCTCACATGAGGTAAAATCCTAGAAAGTTCAGTCTATTCCAAGACAACTAGGCTGTACTGAGTATTTCTACAGCAAACTCCATTGAGATTGATTTCCAACTCATTTACAGCAACAGCCATTTTGCCTGGGCACACTGAATTCACAAATTCTATAATGCTGATTTAATTTGCTTCCCTTAAAAAAGTCCTGTTTTCTTTCTTTGACAACATTAAACTAAGACAATGTTAAACTACAGCAAAAATAACACCTTACATTTTATTGTCACTTTCTCAAAGCATTTTCATATCTACTATTGAATATGATCATCATAAGAACATTATGAGAAGAGGTGCTTTTACATCCATTTCACAGAGGAGGTTCTTGAAATACCGATTGTATAAGGACACTCTTAATGTCAAATAGCCAGTTATTGGCAAATCCAGAACTAAGTGCTAGATACCCACTGACTTTCCATCTTCTGTGTTTTACATCAGATTTGATGATTTCTACTGAGCAGTTTGTAAATAACATAATTCTACACGCAGGGCAATGGGTTGTTTTTGAGACATATATCTTTAGGGATTCATAATGGACTTTACTGGCAGTTTCAGAAAAATCAAGTTGTTTGTATTCAACTTTCCCTTAAATAGCGACAGCTAACTGACCAAATGCAGGTATAGAGGTTAAAGTTCACAACAGATAACAAAGAACCCATCCCTTTTCTTTTGATATTATGAAATTAAGCCAGTAAATGCTTTCTGAGTATTAATTTCCATAGTGATTTTCCCCCCATCCCAGAGATAGGAAAGGAAGATCAGGGAAAGGCCCTCTCTTCCTCCCAGGGCAGGATCACTCCCATCTCCTATTGAGAAATCCAACTTCAGATCACAAATATCCATCACCCAGTGCTTATCAAGCAACATGAGTGTAGCGGGTCTTCTGCCAAGCCCCAGGCACCAGACGCCGCTGACTCTCTTAATGAGCTTTTAAATTCACCCAGGCTAGACATGCTTGTCTTCCAAGTTTAGCCATGACTGAGAAAAAGAAAAACAAGTGGAAAAGCCAGAAATGTGAAATGAATTTAACACTTCTGAAAGCTGTTAGTTTGGGTTTGATTTCTATTTGTGGCAAAAAGTCAAAATCTCAAGTAAAATTTTACTTAATCTATATGTTATCTATTTTTTTTTTTCTTGATCTATACCCAACAGTCCCTGAATCAAAATAATAATGGCAAATAAAAGTTACACTTAGGCTTCCAATCTAGAATGGGAGCTCAAAGATGGCAGGGATTTTTGTCTAGTCTCTTGACTGATTTATCCCAAGTGCCGTGAAAAGTCCCTGCTACGTTATAAATGCTCAACAAACAATTTAATAAATAAGTGAAATCTATGGCAAGATATTTCTTTCTCATTTCACTTGGAACTTGAGTGAACAACAGAGTCTCTAATATGCTGCCATTTTTTAGATCTAGTTGCTTTTTCATGAGTTTGGGACTACTGACCCAGCAAAATTCTCCATTTATAGAAAGAGGGAGAAATCCATCGAATTGAGACAAGTGTCTCTGATATTTTCTTAGCCTTTAATTTGTTAAGATTTAGAAACACATGTTATAATTATATTATTTTATGTGAAGGTTTTACTTTTTTTTTTTTTTTTTTTTTTTTTTTTTTTTTTTTTTTTTTTTTTT
>NW_007726331.1:394952-409934 GCF_000696425.1 Galeopterus variegatus | reverse complement strand
CCCGGTCCTCGCTCAGCCAGTGAGCGGCCGGTCTGTATGTGGGATCCGAACCCTCGGCGGGAGCGCCGCCGCGCTTCCCAAGCGGCGCACTGTAGCAGTGCGCCACCGGGCCGGCCCCAGAAGGTTTTACTTTTTAACTAGGCCCAGTTTAAGAACAAAATACTTACAGGTTACATTCTTTAAACAAAGAAACCAGTTCTGGATAAGTTGGGCAAAAAAAATAGCAATCTATTGGAAGAACACAAGCCAGCCTAAAAATGAAAGGGAAAATTGAAGAATAAGACTCAAAAAGAATGGGAATTAAGGTAGCTTTGGGGACACAGGGAGCAGAATTAATGGGTAGCATTGCAGGGTACAGCTGCTTGAGGAATATCAGCTACAATGGTCACTCTATTCAATGTCTGCATTACAGACAGAAAGGCTATGGAAGTGTGAGTCACCTTGACAAAGTCCCCCAAGACTGTGTAGAATGGAGAAATGCATATCCTATTGTGGGCAACTATTACCAGTGTGTTGGAGAATGGACCCTGAACAGTTGAAAACAGACGTTTCTTACAACAGCCTTCACCCATTTTGGGACCCCACATATGTGACCTACAAATAGAAAAGCAAATCCCATCATGAACTTTTCTTACCCGAAGGACAGAACATATAATTGCCCTCCATGAAAGTGAACACTGATAACAGGTCCAAATAGCAACTGGAAAAGTCTTTAGGAAGCCAAACAGAAAAAATAGTCCATTGAGCAAAATGTATACACAACTTCCTAAAATTAGTGTTGTATCAGGGAAGTGTCCCCTACCCTGTGAAACTCAAGAGTTCCAAAATGTAAACGCAAAGCACCCTACTTAAGCAGCAGAGACTTTGCTTTAAGAATGGGATTGACGACAGAAGCAGATTCATATATTTCCCTGCTACGGGCTTTTCCTGGCTCTTAGTGTCTATGGTCTTTTCAAAATACAGGAAGTCCCTGCTTGCATGACAGCATGGTACCACAGAAATGACTGTGCAAGCCGAAACCATGCAAAGTGATCTGAGTAAACAATACAGGAGATTACTATTATTCCATGGCCTTTAAAATTTTTGTCAAGACATTAAAAGCTCTCTTGTTGTTGATTATAAATGTATAGGTAAGTAAAAATAATAATAAAACTAACATTTGTTTAGCACATTGTAATTTAAAAATTAGAAACATTGAGGATTAAAATATTTTATTTCTTTGTAAAAAAGAAACTTATCAAGAGTAATTTGAACAGGACTTTTCTTCTATTTCTGTTAGTATAACTATGGAGAGAGCATTTCTTCCATGCCTTGGCAAATTGTCATACTCCTTTCTAGTGATGGGTCAGTTTCCAATATTTCATCCTTTGTGATTTCAATGTTGTGAAATATCTCCAAGAGTTCCTCTAACATGAAGCATTTTTTGCTGGCGTCACTCCTCTGGGACATTTTCATCCTTTTCGTCACAATCACTTTCCTCCTTTACGTTGATAAGTCCATCATGACTAAGCTCCCCTGGCTGCCTTTCTATAGTGTCTCAAACAATGGCAGGGTCAACAGTTCCACACTCAGCTATTTCTTCTATAACTCCATTGACATTTGATTCAAATTTCACTTCCAGCATTATCAAATTTTGTTCTTTGCTTCATTTTTATCTTTGTTGGCCAATTCCCTTTTGTGATTACCCGTTTTTGTAAAATGTCACAAGAATTTATTACTAGTGACAAGGATCAACATAGTTGATCCTTGATCACAAAGTGCACGTGTTACTTACACAGTGATTTGTGGACCAAAGAGTTGGCAGCAGAGTTTCTGCTTTATGCAGTTACTCACAGTTAATATACCATGGTAGTTGAAATTTCAACCATGTTGTTGGGGACTAGTATTGTTTAAGTGAGCCATGGTAACTGAAATCCACACATATCAGAACTACACAAAATGAGGACTGCCTATATTGTGAAATATTCTGCTAGAAGACTTTTAATGTGTCCTGAAATCTCTTATGACTTTTTTATTGTCACATTTTGGGGGGAATTCTTAGATGGGAAATCAAATTTCATGTCCTATCAATTTTTGTGTAGAGTTGTAATAAAGAGAGTGGCTTATATTTGACCACTGAAGTGGAAATATCCAATAAACCTTAGTTTGGGCCCTCTGCCAAATAAGTTAGATTTGGGGACATCAATTTATTGTAGCTGCAATGGAACAAGATAATCTTTTGTTTCTATTCATGAAGTTGAAACTGGTGAAATACTCCTCATCCTTCAAGACCCAAATCAGATGCCACCCCCTCCATGAGTCTTTCCTGGCCCTGACAGATGGAGGTAGCCACAAACCTTGACAAACAAGGTTTTCTTCTTGTTCATCTTTGTTTCCTTTTTGCCTAGCACAGTGGCTAGTTCATATTAGGTACACAAATGTTTCTTAAATAATGGTAAACAATTAACTTTAACTTTTTTTTTAATGTTTTTTTTTTTTTCTTTTTCTAGTAAGTAAAAGGATGCTTCCCAGTATGGGATTCTAACTAATAGAAAGGCCCTAAAGGACTAGCCAAGAGATCCAGTTTGATGTCCTAGCATTTACATCAAGGAGTGAAGGAATCAATTCTGGATCTGGAGGGCATCTTGTGTGTGATGATCAGGAGGGGCTGCAGGAAGCCCCAATGAGCACTGATGAAAACGACTTCTTATCTGCATATGAGTTTTCCTGACTCACACTGGCTCTGCTGTTTGCAGCCCTCTGAATCCACAATGAGTAACACATGGGGTAAGAGAGTTATGAAAAAAACATGTCAGTCATATGGTTCAGTGTATAGATCTGAAGAAAAATACCTTTTAAATGAAATCGAACCAAACATCTGTCTCACTCCTCTTGCAAAGTACAGAATGTACCCTAGGAACTATTCAAACTTTATAGCCCTACTGCAACCTTGTACTTTTTCCAACAATGTGTCCCTCCCAGAGCTGTCGCTTACTGAAACTTACTGTTCAGTGTTTTCTATACTATGCAGAATAAAATGTAAATATCACAAGGTACATTTAACAGAGCTCATGGAAAGCATGAAACAACATAAACGCACTCCACATTATGCCTATTATAAACTCACACACACACATAAATCAGAAACGAATGCAAGAAAGGATTTGGCTTATTGGTCAAGTTGCACAAAATGCACTCTATTAAATTAATTCTTTGCAAATTCCCACAAGCATTTAATAAATTTCATCTGATGAAAGAGATTATTGTTGTCATTTTACAGAAAATTTAGAGAGGTCCTCACTTCTCTAAGAGGGTCTTGATCCAATTGACCAATGAAATTCAGAACAAAATCAGCTTTCCTACACCCAAAAGTTGGCTGTGATGTAAAAGCTATCAGAAAGAACATAAAGGGCTGTGCCAGATCCTTAAGCCTGTGTAGTCACCAGACAGTCAAGCTCACCAGAATCAGGGGGTGTGTGGATGTGTGTGTGTTTGCATATAGAGACACACGCATGGAGATGTAAGAGGAGGAAAACACTCCTACATGGAGATTACAGCTTCGGCAAAGGCGAAGAGATGCAGTGCATGGTGTGTGTGAGTGGGGATGTAGTCACCAAGCCAAAGTGTGAGGTGACAGGGCAGTGGCAGGATTTATAGCTGGGCAAAGCCAGCTCTTACTGTGAAAATCTTCAATGTTCATCTCAGGAGTAGAGTCTAGATTTGACTTTATGCCCAATAGGACCTATGTCTGCAGATTTTGAAGGTGAAGTTATGTTAAGGCCTTGCTTCTTATTTGAAAGAGCAGTGTTCTGAAGCAATACAGCATGTGGTTTGGAGTTTTGTTGTCAATGGTGGTGGCTCGGTTTGGTTTTTTGTTTGCTCGTTTTCTTGGGGCAGAAGCTATAGTTCTGATCTACCCTGCTGGCCCTGCACTCATAGACTTAGCCACTCGGCTCACAAATGCAAGCCCAGAGGGACAGCCTGGCAGAAAAGCACAAATATATCAATGGAAACAACTTTCCACAGGGTCCTAGCGCCATATTCTATCCACCGGTTCTTACAAATGGAGCAAGAAACCCAGTGACCCATCTCACCAATTTCCACTTAACCAGTGGAAAAATCTCAATGATAAAAAAAAGATAAAGAAAGGAATTTAAAAAATCAAAATTGTAATAATGGTTACACTAAGGCAAAACAATTAATAACCATAAATCCTTAGGTAATTCTTTAGATGCAGTCTTTAATACAAGAACTGCAATTGAACATCATGACCAGACAATTCAAAACATCAGTGACGATGCACTGATAGCACAGAGTCCTTTCCACAACAGCAAATTTCAATTCTTCGTGGGTAGTCCCTGTGGGAACTTTGCAAAATGTTGAATGTTGCATGGCAGAAAGAATTCTTGTATAAAAGTGTTTTGAATATTAATCAGTAGCTCTTGATAGTTTAAGTAATGTATTAATAGTAAGGCAGCCCTGAGACATAAAAAGTTCCTGGTGTATAATACTTGCCAGCAAGTTTGGGAAAAAAAAACTTGCAGGGGCTGGCCAGTTAGCTCAGTTGGTTAGAGCATGGTGCTGATAACAATAAGGTCCAGGGTTCGATCCCTGTACTGGCCAGCCACCAAAAACCAAAAATTTTTTTTTAATTTAAAGATTTTTAAAGACGTGCATGTCTATATTAACCCATCAGGAAGACTAGCCCAAAGTTGAACTGTACTTTTTTTTTTTTTGTCCTTTTTTTGAGACAGCATGTCTATATTAACCCATCAGGAAGACTAGCCCAAAGTTGAACTGTACTTTTTTTTTTTTGTCCTTTTTTTGAGACACAGCCAGTGAGCACTGTGAGCACACCGGTCATCCCTATATAGGATCCGAACCCGTGGCGGGAGCGCTACCGCACTCCCAGCGCCGCACCCTCCCAAGTGCACCACAGGCTTGGCCCAGTTGAACTGTACTTTAACCTTTGAGGCAAAGGCTCCAACAGCCTCCCTAAAACCACACACCAGGACTTCTGTCCTTGCAGCTCTGAAGACATAAGGGTGATGACCAGCCACCCACACTGGGACTTGAGGCCTACCTGGGAAGGAAAGGCCTTGGCTTGGCCCCCAGGGCACTCAGGTTACATCCCATCTGATTTGTTCTGTGCCAGCCTGCCCTGTATCCATACTCACTCTTCATGGTCTTCCTCTAGCACCTTCCTGAGGGGATGGGCTGTGCCCCATAGCCCGCTGCTCTGCTCATACCATGCACAAAGTGAACATGCCGTGGAAGATGGAAAGTCACAAAAAATCTTCTCTTTATAAGAAATGTGACACTCAAACTGCCTTAAGAAGCAAACAGATGTCTTTCTTTCTATGGATGCAGGGGCTCAAGGTTCCTCAGAAACTTTTTTAGGTTTTCTATTTTATTGGTAATAATTATAGCTGAGTGTGAAATTTGTTATATCATCTAATTGTCTTAGTCCACTTGGGCTGTTATAACAGAACACCACTGTATTAGTCCGTTTGTGTTGCTATAACAGAAATACCTGAGATTGGATAATTTATAAAGAACAGAGGTTTATTTGGCTTATGATTCTGGGACAGCTGCATCTGGCACAGGCCTCAGGCTGCTTCTACTCATGGTGGGAAGAGGCAGGGAGCCAGTGGGTACAAGTAGATCACATGGCGAGAGGAAACAAAAGAGAGAGAGAGAGAGAGAGAGAGAGAGAGGAGGTGCCAGGGTCTTTTAAACAACCAGCTCTCATGGGAACTAATACAGCAAGAACTCATTTCCCCTCCTCCCCCAGGGAGGGCATTAATCCATTCATGAGGAATCTGCCCCCATGTCTCAAACAGCTTCCAGCACTGACACATTGGGGATCAGATTTCCACATGAGTTTTGGTTGAGACAACACATCCAAACTCTATCATTCTGCCCCGACCCCCCAAAACTCATATCATTCTCATATACAAAGTACAATCATTCCATCCCAACAGTCCCAAAAGTCTTAGCTTTCTCCAGCACCATCTTAAAATTCCGAAGTCCAAAGTCCAAAGTCTCATCTCATCCTTCCAGCTGTAAACTATAAAAATCAAAAACAAATTTATGTACTTCCAAGATTCAATGGTGGAACAGACATTGGGTACACATTCCCATTCCAAAAGGGAGGAATAAACCAGAAGAAAAGAGAAACAGGCCCCAAACAAGTCCAAAACATAGCAGGGCAGACATTATGTCTTAAAACTCCAAAATAATCTTCTTTGACTCTGAGTCCTGCATCCTGGGCACAATGGGGCATCTGGGTCCCCAAAGCATCAGTCAGCCTCACTCCCACAGTTGTGCCAGGTGCAGCTCACTGGGCTGCTCTGGTGCCTGTGGCTTTTCCAGGCCAGTGTTGCACATTGCCAGTGGCCTTACAGATCTAAGGTCCTGGCAGCAGCCCCACTGCCTTGGCTCTACTATACATTTCCCTGGTGGGGACTCTCTGTGGGAGCTCCAACCCCACTTTTCTACTTGGTATTGCTCTAATAGATGACCTCTGTGGTGGCTCCACCCAACAGCAGGTCTCTGCCTAGGCCCCCAGGCTTTTCCATACATCCTCTGGAATCTGGGTGGAGGCTGCCACGCCTCCACTGCTCTCACATCCTGTTGGCCTGCAGACTTAACACAATGTGGATGGCACCAAGGTTTCAGGCTTCTGCTCTCCAGAGCTGCTGCATATGAACCACACTTGGGGTCACCTGAGGCAGGGCTGCTCCAGCCAGAGGACCTGGGATGCAGGGAGCAGATTCCTGAGAGCAGCCGTGCCCCAGGTCTGTCCTCTGGGACAACTCAGTCCTTCTAGGCCTCGGGGCCTGTGATGGGTGGGGCACCCTTCCAGACTTCTCAAATGCCTTTAGGGCTTTTCTCTCATTGTTTTGGCTATTAGCATCTGGCTGCCTCACTGCCAAGCTAATGTCTTTAGTAGCCAGTTTATCTGCTTCATCCTTGCACTTTTCTCCTGCTCTCTGCTTCTCTACCACATGGCCAGGCTACAAATTTTCCAAATCTTTATGCTCTGCTTCCATTTTAAATTCTGGCTTTACATCATGCCTTTTCTGCCATAACTCAGCATAGACTGTTAAAAGTAAACATGCAGGTTCCTTAATGCTTTCCTGCTTAGAAATTTCTTCGGCCAAAGATTCTAGTCCACAGCTCTTAAGTTCCACCTTCCACAAAGTCCAAGGGTATGGACACAATGCAGCCAAATTCCTTGCTATGGTGTAGCAAGGGTGATCTTTTGTCCAGTTCCCAAAAAGTTCCTCATTTCTATCTGAGACCTCATCCACATGGTCTTTACTGTCCACATTTCTCTCAACATTCTGGTCACAACCATTTAACCAGTCTCTAAAATGTTCCAAACTTTCCCTCATCTTTTATTTTCTCCTAAGTCTTCCAAACTCCTCCAACCTTTGCCCATTACTCAGTTCCAAAGCTGCTTCCACATTTTCAGGTATCTGTATAGCAACACCCCACTCCTCAGTACCAATTTTCTGTATTAGTCCATTTGTGTTGCTATAACAGAAATACCTGAGACTGGGTAATTTATAAAGAACAGAGGTTTATTTGGCTCATGATTCTGGGACAGCTGCATCTGGCATGGGCCTCAGGCTGCTTCTACTCATGGTGGAAAGCAGCAGGCAGCCAACGGGTACAAGCAGATCACATGGCAAGAGGAAGCAAGAGAGAGAGAGGAGGTGCCAGGGTATTTTAAACAACCAGCTCTCATGGGAACTAATACAGCAAGAACTCACTCATTTCCCCTCTTCCCCCAGGGAGGGCATTAATCCATTCATGAGAGATCTGCCCCCATGTCTCAAACAGCTTCCAGCACTGCCACATTGGGGATCAGATTTCCGCATGAGTTTTGGTTGGGACAACACATCCAAACTCTATTAACCATAGACTGGGTGGCTTAGAAACAGAAATTTATTTCTCACAGTCTGCAGGTGGGAAGTCCAAGATCAAGGCACTGGCAGATTAGGTGTCTGGCGAGCGCTTTCTTTCTTGTTCACAGACAGCCATCTTCTCATCTTCTCCACAAAAGCTTTCACTTTGGCTCTTCCTTTCATAATTCACTTGTTCAGTTTCCCCTTTCCTGTGTCCCTACGCAGAGAACCTCCAACTCTCCACAAAAGATGGGTATTTCCAGATTCTAGCCCTTAAGTTTGGTCAGGAAGCAAATGAATGCTCCCTTGTGCCCAAGTTTTTCCAAACCCATATCAAAGAAGTGGATACCAGTCTCAGGAATAAGGGGATAGGAGGGGC
The DNA here is from genome assembly GCF_000696425.1 of Galeopterus variegatus. Taxonomy (NCBI): domain Eukaryota; kingdom Metazoa; phylum Chordata; class Mammalia; order Dermoptera; family Cynocephalidae; genus Galeopterus; species Galeopterus variegatus. The sequence continues at coordinate 401,660 of NW_007726331.1, read as the reverse complement.
TCTCTCTCTTTCCTGTCCAGGGTCCCACTGGAGAGAGCCACAGTGATCTTTTCACTAGTTACTAAGAAGCATGCCACCACACTAAGATGGGCACTGCACTTTTCTGGAAACGCCACTCACCACTATCTCTGTCTCATCCATGGAAAGGATATCCCTGCTATCAACATAACTTTGCCCCTGATCTGCTCCTGGTGAACACCAGCAAGGGATTACTCTGCACCATCTCAGGTTTGTGCACAGGGAGGGGGAGTTCATTCTCAGTTCATTCTACCTCTTGTCTGAGCTTCACAATAACCTTATGTCCCAGAAGAGGAAATGGAGGCTTAGAGAACATGAATAAGGTCGCATGGCCTATTGTAAACCAGATAAGCTTCAGGTCAACTCTGTTCTCTCCACCACAGCATGTTTCCTCTCTGCCTGACATCTGACAGTAAAAGCAGAACCCATCAACTCTTGTATAAATGCTTAAAATCTGATACTATAAAGCCTGATTGCCCCAAAGAGTTGGCTTCCTTTGAAAGACACAGCCTTTCCTACTGAATTGCTAGTGGAGAAGGAAGACATGGAGGAGAGTCCAAGCTTTGGATGTCTCCCAGCAGCTTTGCAGACCTCTTAGCCAAACACCATGAGCCCTGGTCTGCATCATTTTTTCCCCAAGAGGTAATGCCAAAATACTCGTTCCCAACTTCATCCTGAAGACCAAATTGTCCACTTCAACACAACTGTTTTTTCCCAGGATTTATCTCTTTTTATAGTCTTGAGTCAAACACTTGGGCTCCTGCACCCTGAAAATGTCCATGTTCTTCCCACTGCCTGTCGATGCCAAGAGTTTGGCTGAAGCCAGTGGAACAGGCAGTAGCAAGTGGAATGTCCCCTTGTGACTCCGGGCTCCTTTTCTTGGCTCTGAAATAAAAACTGCTCCAGTCAGTAGCTGCTTTCTTTCTTCTTTTTTTTTTTTTTTTTTTTTTTTTTTTTTTCCTTTTTCAAGTTTACATACAGTAAAATTAACTCTTTTTGGTGTGCAGTTCTGTGAGTTTTGACAAATGCCTAGAGACCTGTAATCACCACCTCAATTGGAACACAAAACAGTTCTTTTGCTCCCAAAAAACTCCCTCCTGCTGCCCATTTGTAGTCAAAGCCGCCCTGCCAACCTCCAATTGTTCTCTGTTCCTATGTCTTTGCCTCTTCCAGAATTTCAGATAAACGCAATTACACAGCATGTAGCCTTTTCAGTCTGGCTTCTTTCACTTAAGAGAAAGTGGTAGAGATTCACACAGCTGCTCTGTATATGAAAAGTTCATCTTTTCACTGCTAAGTAATATTCTATTGTATGAATGCATTCACAAGGTAAAGAACACTTGGGTAGTTTTGCATTTTGGGGTGATTATGAAAAGAGCTTCTATAAATATCTGCATACAGGTTAAATATAAACCTGTTTTCATTTCTCTTAGGTGAACACCTTGGAGTGGGATTTATGGATCATATAGTAAGTGTATGTTTAATTTTATAAAAAGCTGCCAAACTATTTTTTTCAAAGTGGCATTTTGCATTTCCACCAGCAATGTATGAGTTCCAATTGCTTCACATCCTCACCAGCACTTGGTTTTTTCTCCTCTTTTCTCTCCCAGCCTTTCCCTGAGACCAGCTTCTGTCATTAAGCTGCTTATCCAAAGACAGTCCTGTGAAAAGAGCTGGGTTCTGCAGACCCACATGATGGCTGTAGGCTTGACAAGCTCATGTCAGTTTGGAGTCAGGAACGTCAGAGCTGTCTGTCTGGCCTCAGCCAAAAAGAGCCATGACCCCCGCCCCCACCTCACCCTATGAGTCATGAAACTCAGCAAATGTCTAGATTTGAAGCTCTCCCAAAATATGAATTTAGGGATATTTTCTTACACATCAGTTGTGCGTAACACCATGCCTTACACTCAGCTTACATCTAAGTGGATGCCTTTACTCTGTTCTCCGGCCTTTCATATATTTCTCAGAGCATGTGGAATGCCCCACATATAGGAACTGTATAAATTGACAATTTCAGCTGCAGAGATGGTCAGTAGTCCCAAGGCACACTCTATACCCTGCAGGAGCCAAGGTAGAAAGGCCCAGGATTATAGGAAAAAATTCTTAAATGGGGCTCTTTCCATAAGCAATCTAAGGTGATCTGTGAAAATGGTTCATTACTCACTTGACCCAGAAAACCCCACAGATTCATGCAAATCAAGACATTCAACTCTTCGTGTTCACTTTAAGAACACCATGAACCAGCCCAGGCCAGCGAGTGTATGCATATTGTAAGAGCCACCAACTATCTGAAAGACATCACTTTATAGAAGCAATGCATACCATTCAGGTGTTACAGTGGTGGAGCTGGTATGTGTACCAAGGCCAAACAGTGGGGCTGGACACAGGGTAAGTGGCCCAAAAAGAGTGTTGAATTTTTGCTGCACATGCTTATAAATGCAGAAAGTAATGCTGAACTTAAGGGTTTAGATGTAGATTCTCTGGTCATTGAGCACATCCAGGTGAAAAAAGCACCCAAGATGAGCCTCTGCACTTACAGAGCTCATGGTCAGAAGAACCCATACATAAGCTCCCCCCACCACATCAAGATGGTCCTTGCTGAAAAGGAACAAATTGTTCCTAAACCAAAAGAGGAAGTTGCACAGAAGAAAAAGATATCCCAGAAGAGACAGAAGAAACAATAACTTATGGCGCAAGAATAAATTTAGCATAAAATAAATGCAATTAAAAGTTTAAAAAAGGGCCAGCCCATGGCTCACCTGGAAGAGTGTGGTGCTGATAACACCAAGTCAAGGGTTCGGATCCCTGTCTGGTGCTGACAACACCAAGTGGAGGGTAAAGATCCCCTTATCGGGCATCTTTAAAAAAAAAAAAGTTAAAAAAAATTCTAAAATGGTGGTTCTAAACTTTTGGGAAGTCACTAACCCCTTTGAGAATCCTGAAGAAGTTCTGAACTCTCTGCTAGAAAAATGAAGAAATAATATACAAAATACACACACACACACACACACACACACACACATATGTATATACATCTGAAGCCCATCCATAGTTAGGAACCATGGCCCAGAAAGATCGATGGTTCTAACAGGCAATAGGCCATTTCTATGAGTGCTCCTGCTCTGCTGGGCTGCTTACCAATGAAACCATGGAGATAAAACATTTGAATTGTTTTAACAATTGTATTAGGAATGTCATAACAAAGTGCCACAGACTGGGTGGCTTAAACAATAAAAATTCATTTTCTCACACCTCTGGAGGTGAGAAGTCTGAGATCAAAGTGTTCTCACCATAAAAAAAAACGATATGAGAGGTAATACACATGTTAAATAGCTTGATTAGGCCATTACATCATATATGCATATATCAAAATATCATGTTGTACATCATAAATATATACAATTTTATCAATTAAATTGAACTGGAAGATGTGTACAGTTTGGATTCTAATAAACACAGACAGTACTTAGCATGTGTAAGCACTCTTCTGGGTGTTTTACAATAGTCAATCAATCCTTTAATCCTCTTTTTAAAAATCTATGAATTAAGTACTTTATTTTTCCATTTTTATAGATGACAAAACTAAGGATATAGACACTAAGAAACGGGACAGGGATGAGGACCAAGGCTATGTGCCCCCAAGAGCTCATGTTCATATCCAGTACTCTATACTTCCTCTCCCTATGCAGTATGATTTTCTATGCTGCCTTTCCTGACAAGGGAAAGCAGAAAACTGAACAACCATCCAATCTACCTGTTCAATGTGGATTCAAAAACACATCACTAGAAGATTCAAATGCAGTTCCTCAGTGCAATTTTTTTCCCCTTCCAATTATGTATAGCCTTGCTACCTGCCTAATCTTCCTACAATGTCTTACTCAAAAACGTCCAGTGTCTCCTATAGATCAAACCTAAACCCTGCAGGCTGGGTTTCATACCTCTCTCCATTGTTGTACAACAAACTACCCCCAAAACATAGCAGCCTAAAAAATAAATATTTATTTTCACCTACAGTTTTTCTGAGGTTCAGGAACCTGGGAGCAACTTATGAGATGGTTCTGGCTCACGGTTTCTCATAATGTTGCTGTCAAGAGGTCAACCAGGGCTGCAGTCATCTGAGAGCTTGACTGGGGCTGGAGTATCTGTTTCCAAAATGACTCCTAAATGGCTACTGTGGGGAGGTGTCTATCCCTTCCCACATGGTTCTCTCCATAGTTGTTTGAGTATCCTTATGACATGGCAGCTAGGCTCTAGAGCAAGTTATGGGGGGTGGGAGGAGCAACTGAAACCAAAGACATGACGTCTGTGCCTCTGAATCAGATGTCATCACTTCCACTTTCTTCATTAGAAGCAAGTCTTTACAACAACTCTCATTCAAGGGGAGAGGAACTAAGCTTCTTCTTGAAGGAAAGAGTTATCAGATAATTTGTGGACATATTTTTTTCCTAAACCACCACACCATTTAACCTTATTTCCCACAACTAGCTTGATATACATGGAAGCAAAAACATGCTGCCATGGAAATGAGCACTGAGCTCGGGATACCTGATTCTATACTAAGTGACCTTGGGAACCCCACTTCCCCTCTCAGGACTTCAGTCTTCTCCTGCAGAGTGAGGAGTTTGAACTTGAAGGCTCTGGACCCCTTTCCCCTCTGACTCCTGTGCTCTGTAGCACTATCTGTCCAAGCAGGGCCGGGCACTGGTTTCTTTGGGCCTCCTTCCAGCTGTGGCTTGGAGAGCACACCCCAACTGCTTCTCTCCCACCCTTCTCCTTCTCATCAAAACCCCAATCCACTGAGATCATGTGAACCTCAAGCAAACAAAATCCTTGTCTGTGGCTGTTAAACTACCTTTTCTTGCTTTTCCCATTGGTTAGTACATATACATTTTGTCTTCCTATGAATCCATAAAGACCCCGAGGGCTGAAGCTATTTTTTCCACATCTTTTACACCTGCCCATGCTTTCAGCAAGCAGGGCCCAGAGCAATCCTTCGCTAAATAATGTTAGACTCAGCCACTACAGGGAATCACATGATGCCCTCGTGTTCCCCTCGACTTCTGGAGGAGCGTGAACCCTCAGCTCTGCGATCCCCCGGCCAGCATTTCTCAAGGGAAGAGATCATCTTCACTTAACTGCCAATGGCAAAGGGCTTAGCTTTTAATATTTAATGTTTTCCAAACATCTTTTTAAATTAAAACCATAAACCAAAGACATCCCTCCCTGGATTAGGAAACCAAATGGCAAATATGAATGCATGAAACTATCAAACATTTTAAACACACACACACAACCTGTTGGATGGCACTGCTCCATCAGGAGCCCAGAAGTCGCCAGCCCTACACACGTCTCTGCAACTGCACTTGGGCAGCTCTGGCCTTGGGCCATCAGCCCCTGATGATTTCACAGTTGGAGGCCGCAGCAGTGCTCAAGCCTCCATCCTCATGGGTCCCCTGCAGCAGTGGCTGGAGAGGTAAGGCCCAGCCATGCCCTTGACAGGCTGTGTCTCTGCAGCCTCAACTTGCACAGCCACTTCCAGCCCAAGTCAGAAAACTGAGGACCCCAGAGGCCTCACTCACTCTGCTCCTAAATCGTTCTTCAGAGCAAGGCATTCCTATTTTAAATTGGGCTTTGTTAGGGAAACAGCAAAAATAAGCCTCAAGTGGAAGAAGAAAAAAGACCTTTGAGAGGAAACTAGAATCATTAATCCTGGAGAAGTGAAGCTAGAAAATTACTCTAGGAATATTAAGGACACTAGGCTTATTTTAGTCATTTATTCCACAGTAGAAGGTGATATGCTCAGGCAAAATTCTAACTTCAGCTGCTTTTCCTCCCCTTTCTGCGATTCTCTCACCCCTTCCCTAGGCCCCGGGACTCTCTGTGTCCTGGTCCTTGGTTCCTCATTTCCCACCCACTCCTTCCTCCTTCCTACCCTCTCTGGAAATGTTAAGGTGCTGGTCTGTACTGAAGCACCGAGTTCAAATGGTAAATCCTTAAAGGCTAAAGATCCTTCAAACCCTAAAGGAATGAATGGCAAAAGGTGGCATCCCTAGCACCAAAATTGGTGTCAGGTCAGACATCTGGCCTAGAAAGCCCACCTGTACTCCAACCTCTGCCTTTCTGCTCCTGCTCCCTGCACCTCCCTGCTAGGGGAGGTGGCCAACACATGGCTCAGCCAGTAGCTGTCACCCCGCTCTCCAACACGGCCATATACAATGCATACCAGGAGGCAACATGCCATTCCTATCAGTGAACAAACAAGAGCTTAAACGAGAGCAGGGATTTCTAACTTAGCACACCAGACCTCATGGGATCCATGGATAGAATAAAAGAAGGCTGTGAACTCCTCGAATGGAAAAAAAAATTGCACCTTTTTTGTTCCACTAATGTCTAACAGAAATTTAGCATTTCTCCTTGCACTATGAATGTAGGCAGTACACCTTAGTAGCAGCAGTACCTGTGACTTTGTCACCAATAACAACCATAGGTATTTTCACATCACATTACAGTTGTCACAGAAATCTCCAAACACCATGTTTACACACCACTACTTTGAAATTAAAATAGTTACTATAGCCCCTGGTAGATCTTGTTATTTAATGCACTAATTGAGAGGCATATATATTACTATATCATTTTTTTTTTTTTTTTTTTGTCTTTTGTCTTTTTTCCGTGTCCGGCAACGGATCG
>NW_007726331.1:388190-394696 GCF_000696425.1 Galeopterus variegatus | reverse complement strand
GAGCGGGAGCCGGTCTGTATGTGGGATCCGAACCCTCGGACGGGAGCACCGCCGCGCTTCCCAAGCGGCGCACTATCCAGTGCGCCACCGGGCCAGCCCCTATTATATCATTTTTTAATAACAACTATATTATCAATGAAATTATTCTCCTTTGCAATTCTACATATATTATTTTAAATTTTTTAAAAATATTTTTCTAAGAAGGAACTATAGACTTCTTCAACTGTCAAAGGGTTCACAGCATAAAAAAAGGTTAAGAACCCTTTGATTACAGTAATATATGGATTTACTTATCTTGTGACCCTCACTGGGCCACTTAATCCCCACTAGTAGGATCCAAACTACCCCAAACTCTCAGTTCAAACATGTTCTAAAGGGAAGATGAAAAGTTCAAGAGGTCATCAGTTCAGCACAAGTGGATCTTGTTGCAAGTTCTGTTTTTGCCTTGAGTTATGGGTTTCCCGTAACTAGACTGCTGCCTGGTCCCACAGTTCCTCTGTGACTCAGCCCTTGCTGCGTACCCAGCCACCAGGCACCTGCTATGGGAAATGTAAAAGGCCTCCTGTAAGTTCTAATAGCCAAAGTTTCTAGCTGAATGAATTGGGAGACTTTTGTGTTGATCCTGTTTTCTTCTGCAGAAAACCCTAATGCCAGGAGGCCAATCATGAGACCTTGTGAGTTGAATCATGAGATGACAGCAGTCTCTTCCTGGGCAAAATCCCAATCTCCTTTGCATGGGGAAGAGTTTTCTGGTTGATCACATTCACAGGAGCACTGGTCTTTACCATGTTCAGTCCAGGGCTCCCAGAGGAGCTGAAGTTGAGTGAGGCAGAGGATCTAATGAACCGCCATGTCTTCTTTCTCAAACAGTATTTGAGGGCTGGATTAATGCAATTCCTAGAGGGCAAAACTGAGAAGAGCTGTAAAATGACCTCATAACTTTTATAAAATGTTAATGTGGCCCAAAATATTCAAGGCTGAGAAAATTACATAATCAACCATAAATATGCCAAAGAAAAGTGACCAGATGAACAATCTGGAACTTAAAACAACAACAGGAGATGTACACCAAGAAAAAGTCCTTGCTTTCTGTACAGGACAACTTTCTTCTGAGGAGCCACCAGTTCTGAAAAGACTCAGGGACTTTAAAAATAGAATTTTATTAAATCTCAGAAGAGTCCTGAGGAAATATGGGGCCAGGATGAAGCCAAAGGGAGAAAAGTTAAGTGTAATGTTCATGATAAGACTTGTTCAAGTCACAAAGAAGACTTCTGATCCCCTCTCTGATCCCCTCTCCAAAAGCCACAGTATTGCCAGATTAACCTCTCTAAGTATTAAGAAATATGTAAGAAGATATGATTTGGTTTTATTTATTTCACCCTAAAAAATTCATATTTGGCTTCAATAGAAATGGCTACTAAGTTCTTTCCTGTAAGGCCCATGCAGATTTTAAGAGCTAGAGGCATGCTAACAAATAGAACCTGGGTACCGCGGAGTCACCTGGTTCATGTGCATGGGCATGCTAGAATTAGGCATTATAGAATTAGAACATACAGCTCCGAATGGTTTCGGTTGACAGGGGTTCTGCTTTAGTTCCCAGTTTCTCAGTAACTCTGATCCTATAAAAAAATCTCTAAATTTTAAACCTTTAAACAACATGTTATCAAGTACTACTGAAATGAAGTTTAGACTCCTCAGAGTAGTACATTTCCTTGGCTTCCTTCTTCTCCACATGGGGCTTCTTACATAGAAACCAAATTGATTCCCCCAGAGATAGCCCCTTTCTATTGTCCAGGTGCCACACTGGTGACTATGCCTGGGATATAAGACCAGGAAATAAACATGAATGCAGCCCTGAAAAAAAAAAAAGTATTTTTTTTTAAAGTATAAATTCTAAAGGTTTAGAATTTAGAATTTTTTTTTTCATAGGATCAGAGTTACTGAGAAACTGGCATTATATTGCTATGGCTTGCAAATAATAAAACATATTTTTGAGAACTCATCAGTTATCTGTGGTTCTCTTGCATCTTGTGATCTCCAACACAGCCAATCTCTCAGAAACTCCAATGATCTAGAGCAGCGGTTATTCAACTTGGCTGCAAATTAGAATCATAGAGAGTTTTCTTTTTAATCTCAGTGCCCTGAACAAAGCCTAGACCAGTTAAATCAGAATATGTGGGATCCGGGCATCAGTATTTCTTTTTAACTTCTTAGGGATTTCCATGTGCAGCCAAGTTTGAGAACCAGATCCAAAGGTCATCAAGACTTCAGAAGGTTGTTCAGTCACACTAAGAGTAGCTCAAGCCATGGCTACACCTCAGAGACAAAAGCCAGCAATAATCTTCTCCCCCAGTTACATATTCCGAGGGGCTGAGATGCCCCAAGGTCTGGACAATCTGGCTGCTCACCTGGGCCACACATTTTAGATGAAGCCCAAGCTACCTGAAGGGACAGAGAGAAGGAGGTAGATCTGCTAGGTGATGATGAAAAGACACCTGAGGGGCTTGGTACCTGTCCTCCACACCTATTCCAGGACACTGACCACAGCCTCAGCAGCCACATTGTGGCATCTTTCCCCCTACCCAAAGTTACCCTTAGTATTCATTGCAGCTCAACTTCATACATATAAACAATATTTATATAGGGAACAAAAGCAATTTATTTACTCCAATGCCCATTGCCCCTAAGGCACATTCCAACTTAGGGCCAAGCCAAGCAAATAAATTTAAAGGAAAGTGTTCCACGGAAGACAAGTCTTTTATTTGCCATGCTTTCAAATTGTCTGTGCAATTAAAAAGTAATCAAAACTAACCAAGATCCCTTTCCTTAATGAGCTGAAAATAGCTCTTGAAGTATTTTTTCAAGAAAGAAAGATGAAGCACCAACCTACATAAAGTGCTGACTAGTGTTTGCAGCTGAGTTGCACAGTCAATTAGAGTACTAGATGAGGAAGGGCCAGGCCCTAATCTCCTTTCACTCTGTTTTGAGGCAAAAAGCTGTGCCCTAACTCCTGGCTACCTGCTCACGTAGGGCAAATGGCTCAGAAGGCAAGAGCCTGACCACCTAAGGGAAGGAGCCCCCCCCACACCACCGACACTTCCCCAACACAGAGTGATCAGACAGATGCCCTGCCCTCCAGAACTTGCAGTTAAGTCATTAAAGATACCAGCCGATGACCCAAAACAAAGGAGAAATAGGCAGGTAGACAAATCCCTATGTTTTAAAATGATATATAAATATTAGAGTAAAGCTGAGGGTAAGGCGCTGTGATTTAGGAGAGGAAGTAGGGACAGGGAAAATTAAATCCTTAGCCAGCAAAACTAGGGCTTGTACACATCCTTCCTTCTCTGTTTTACAGTGGAAAAGGTGCCCCTCGTATGGGGCTAAGTCCCCCACCAGTGCAACCTTCCCCTCTCTTTCCCATGAAACTCTCCATTAATCATCCTCTCTCAGAGCTAAATTTCTCCCTAACAGCTCCTTCTCAGGAGCATTTCCTCCCTCAACCTTCTCCTAACTTTAAAAATAAGTAGAAAGAATAAGGAAGAGAAGAAAAGAATCTAATTCTTGTCTCCTCCTTGTTCCCTTCCAGCCGCTGCCCTATCTCACCACCCTCACAGGCCTGTCCACCTGCCCACCTGCCACTCACTCATCAGCCCATTGGTATCTGGCCTCCATCCCTACCACCCCATTTAAACCACTAGTGCCAAGGTAAACAACACCCCCCTCTCATGAAGTCCACAGGAAACTTCCAGTTTCTCTTACTCGACCTCTCTCTGACATTAGACACATCTGCCCACTACCTTCCGAAACTACTCCCCCATTCTCCTTCTCTGGTTGCTTCTTCTGCCTCCTTTGGTGGCTTCCCTTGCCCACCGTTGATGTGTTGCATTCCTTAGAGATTTGGTCCACTTCTTATTCCACACCCTCTTGGTGGGTGAATCCCCATGACTCAGATTACCAGCTATATGTTGATAACTTTCAAATCTATTTACAGGTTTGGCATTTCTGCAAGTTTCAGGTCTGAATATCCAACTATGCATTCAACGTTGCCACTTGATGTCACATTCATCTCAAGCTCAACACATCCAAAATGGAATTGACTCTTTCCCCTAAACCTGCTCCTCTTCTTACACTCCTTGTCCTAGTAAATGGCACCACTGTGTAGCTGGTTACTCAAGTTAGAAAAGCAGGCCGGCCCGGTGGCGCACTGGATAGTGCGCCGCTTGGGAAGCGCGGCGGCGCTCCCGCCCAAGGGTTCGGATCCCACATACAGACCGGTTCCCGCTCACTGGCTGAGCGAGGCGCGGGAGCAGCACCGAGGGTTGCGATCCCGTTGCCGGTCCCCGGTCCGGTACGGGGACAACACTGAGGGTTGCGATCCGTTGCCGGACACGGAAAAAGACAAAAAAAAAAAAAAGAAAAGTTGGCATCTTCCTTGTCTTTTTTATGACCTTCAGTCTATCTAGCCAATAAACAACCAAGTCCTATTGATTCTATCTAATAAATAATTTTTTTCAATCCATCGCTGCTTTCTATCTCCTGTGCCAAAGTTGAGGACACCATCATCTCTTGCACTGTTATGACAATGAACCCCAAATATCCTTCCAGCTTCCAGACTTAAGCACTCCCACACCTGCTCTACATTGCCTCCATCTTTCTGAAATTAAGTGCGGAGTTTCCCCCACATACACACACACACACTCAAAATCCTTCGTATAATCCCCAGTGCCTCAGAATAGAAGCTCAACACATCCATAGCTAAAAGATGTTATGAGGAAAATTCACAAAGTTCATCCCAGGCAGGAATTTTTTTTATTTTGTTTTATTTTGTTTTGTTTTTTTCAATGTGTTGCTTGGGCTTCATTTCATAATTATGAGACATCAAGCCTTTTACTAAATGTGCTAAGAAGCTGGTAACCAATATTTTGCCATAGAAACTTTGTAAGGGAAAGGTCTATATCTTTCCTCACTGTGCCAAGGAAGGTCTGTCATGAACTCTACTTAGAAACAACATGGATGCTACAGGGATAAGGAAATATTCTAAGAGTTGGAGAAAAACAGTTTTCTCCAAGACCTCTAAGACCAGGATTCAGAATGATTTCTGGCTTCAGGTCTTAGATATCAGTGAGAGTTAGAAGCAATGCCTATTGACTGTAACTGCTACCGGTTGATGGCTGGAAAGGACAGGCCTGAGGACTGTCTTTATGGCTATCAGCAGGGAATGCAGTTCAGACATCCCAGACAGCATACAAGAATAGGGGTTGAGGACTAACTTACAGACACGTAGTCTCAGACCAGAATCAGGAGCAAATTATCAAAAGTAAAGTTGAAGTTTCCAAGGAATGTGAGCATGCATGCATTAACATCTGGTGTGTGTGTGTGTGTGTGTGTGTGTGTCTGATTTATTGAGGGCTAAAAAGAGAGCTGATATTCCTTACATATCCAATCAACTTATAACCACCCCCAGCTCGACACTCACTAGGCCATCCCTACGCCACACACACACACACACACACACACACACACCACTCACATGTTTATACTGAGTCTATCTACTTACTTAACACTTAGCTTACATTATGTCTGATCCTCACAACTTCCCCACAAGGTAGATACTATTTTTTCTACTTTACAGAAGATTAAACTGAGCCCGTAAGGCCTAAGGTCCTGCCACAAGTGAAAAAAGGAAGCCAGGGCTGGAACCCTGGTCTGTTCGGTTACGAGGACTGTCCTCCTTGCACTACACCTCCTACCTCCTAAGTTGTCACTCTCCTGGTCCTGGTTACCAGAAATGTCAGTGGGATTGGCTCTGCTTTACGATAAACCACCCTGATAAAATGCTTCGATGATTACTTCTGAGATGTCAGAACTGAAAATGTACAGATTTCACAGGACGAAGAACCTGCCAAGTTGTGATTGCACAACCAAAGCTCTGCAGAGGAACCAAGGAGGCCAAATGTGTGTTGGAAAATCCACAGCTGTCATCTGGGAATGCTCAGAGCTTTGGGCTTTCATGCTGAGACGGTCTTGCTTCCACCGGAACCACAGCCTTATAAGGTTAACCCGAGCCTGCGACTTCCTCAGCTGAATCAACCTGACAAGTGCCGCCTGTTCCCTTAGCTCACTGGGATCCTACTGGCTGAGTGTCAGCCCCGTCATGGAAAGAACACCACCTCCGGGAGGATGAGGTTAATCCCCATCCTGAACTGGATCCCAAACACCCACCTTGTCGTAAAGCTGCTATGAGTCCTGCGCTGGGAAGATGGGGGAGGCAGCACACTGGGGTCAGGAGTGGAGATATTTAGGGTCCCCAGAGAACTTAGTCACAAGTCTTATCCCTTCATCTCCATTTACAGCCACTTATTTCGGATCCACAAGCTCTAAGAGGGCAAAAACAAAGTCACCCTCTCCCCCCCCCCCCCCCCCCCCCCCCCCCCCCCCCCCCCCCCCCCCCCCCCCCCCCCCCCCCCCCCCCCCCCCCCCCCCCCCCCCCCCCCCCCCCCCCC
>NW_007726331.1:340725-387887 GCF_000696425.1 Galeopterus variegatus | reverse complement strand
AGGGGCAAAAAAAAAGCCCCCCCCCCCCCCCCCCCCCGCCCCATCACGTGTTCTGAAGTTCACAGGAAGGTCTCTCATTTGCTTTGGAGCCCCCAGGCTGCCTGCTAACAGCTGTGTCTTCCTATTAAACAAATTAGATAGTAAATGTTTCACCGTGGACAGGGATCCAGGGAACAAAATCAGCCATTTATTTGACTCGCTTCATTAGACCTAGTCCCCTTATACTAAAACTCGAGGAAAACAGAAGGAACTTAGCAGAAATCAGCTGCACAGGGAGGGCATCTTGGTTCTGAGAATTCACATCAACCAGTGGCTGAGAAATAATGAGAAGGTACGAGCCTGCGAAGTTGAACACATAAGCATGCTTCAGAAAATGGAATGTTCACACTGTTGCCAAGTAACTTTCCATCCAATACTGATTTCTCTCTATAGATTATGGAAAACATTTACCCGAGCTATTATTTCAACTGCTCTCATTCTGAGCTAGCAAGGAGAGCAGAACTGTAGGGAGGCATGTGTTGTTCAGAACTTCCCCCCCCCAGAGGTAAATCTCTGATGTATGAACGTCAAGGTGCTAGGGAGAAGGTAAGGAAATTCCCATAAGGATTCCAGTGGCCTTCTGAAAGGAAATAGACTGCAAGCCCTTAGTGGAAATTCATCAGGGTAGATTTTGGTGAGCCTGACCAAGGCCCAAGACAAGAAGGAGCTATCAGCTCCTTTAAGACAAAACATCAAGGGTAGAAAGAGATCGGACTGGTGGGCAGCACTGTACACCAAGATGGACCTCTGAGAATGAGTTGCGGCTCTGATTCTTCAAGGCTATAACTATTAGGACTGGTACTGACCCAGCCCTACTGGGCACAAGATTGTGTCCTAGAGAAGAGGGGTATACAGGAAACTAAGGGGACACAGGCCAACTTTTTAGTGGTTCATTCTTGGGTCAGGGAATATCAGAGAATCACTGTGGCTGGGGCCACTGTTGGGAGAAGGGGCTCTATCCTCCATCCATCATCGTGTTAATGGCTGCGTTAACCCATTTGATTTACATTTTCCTGGGAGTTCAAGTTGATTGTGTCTGTGATATATACATTCATTCTCCATTGCACAAATCTAGGCCAGAAAGGAAGCACGAAGCAAAAGGCCATTCCCTACCCCCATAGCAGGAAGAAAAGTGGGAACAGATGCTATGTACCTAGGAGCAGATCAATGTTGCCTTGGCCATGGTAACCTCCCAAATGCAATGGACATCCATAGTATCCCACTGTGACCTGCAAGCACTGCTTTCCTTCCATGCATGAAGAGAGTTGAGGAATATCCTCCAGATCTCATTGGCTGGTCCCTACATTGCCAGAGCCTGATAAAGTCCTCTAGCTGATGCTGCATTGGCCACCAGTCCTCGGGCCCTGCACATTCTGTATGGCCCAACCAGGAGTAGAATGAGACAGTTCTCCAGAGGAGAAGAGACAATCTCAGGGTTATCAGCTTTCTACCCAGTGCCCTATCTACATGTAACGGATAACAGAAATCTCAGTCTTTCCAGTACTCACCATATGCTGAGCATTTTACGTTTATTTATTTTGCTCATCCATGTAGTCATTCAGCACATTTATTGAGCATCTGCTATGTGCCAGCATTCCCCATGGAGCTAAGAATACAGCAGAGATCAAGGCTAAGAAGTCCCAGCCTTCATGAAGCTTACATTGTAGTGAGGGAGAGAAAGTAAAAAAAAAAAAAAAAAAATAGATATACATTTTGAGTAATAATAAAATAAAGAAGAGTAAGGTAAGGAGCTAGGAGCTAGGAAGTTATGGGCAGAGGGGGAGAGTCTATTTTACAAAGAGTAGACAAGAAAAGTCCTTTTAAGAAAGCAATAATAGCAGAGACCTAAAACAACTGAGGGAGTTAGCATCGTAAAAGTCTGGACAATGAACAGTCCATTTAATCTCTTTTAATCCACACCACAAATCTGTGAAGCAGAAGACGTTATCCTCCTATTATGGAAGAAGAACCTGAGGATCAGAGAGATGAGACACTTATCTGGATATCAAGCCAAGGCTTGTGTTGTTAACCATTACGCCTTTGCCATCAAGGTGGATTCCAGAATCTTCTCAATTACTTTCTAAAATCAAAGAGAAAGCCGAGTCTTCTGTCCAGCCTATTCTCGCTGACACCCGTTGTAGCCTTTCCAATTTAATTGTTAGGTGCAGAGGAGCCACCTACGAGGTGACAAAGAGCATGTCATGCCAGGGTAGTTCTGCCCCAGCCCTCTCCACCCACAGCACACACCCACACCCCAAGCCTGCATGCTCTCCAGCAATGCCTGGGGTCTTCCTTTGAAGCAAAGGAAGCCTCTCCCTCTCTGGGAGGGAGCCTGGCACTGCCTGAGGGAGTTAACTCCTGAGCAGTGTATGCTGGGGCCAAGACCCTGCAGAAATTGGCCAGGTCCTGTTTCTTTAAAGGATATTCACTGCATAAATGGGCAAGGAAATGTTCAGGCAGAGCAAATAGTAGGGAGTTACTTGAGCTTGAACATAGAAACGTATGAAGTTGTAAGCATCGTGTGTGAAAATAACGATCAGATTAAAGCTTGTAAATGGAAAGATGGGCCACCAATAGCTGCCACAGTTATGAAATACAAACTCAAAAATAAAAGGCTGAGTGCTCTTAGATTTACAAATTGTTTATCCTTAAACAGTCCCTGACACATAGTAAGCCCTCAAAACTAAAGCTACTGTTATTATTACTATCATCAGTCATCATCATCAACACAACTCCTTTTCCCATCCCAAAGTCTTGGTGGAGAGGGAAAAAGGGGACAGTAACCAGGACCTCATGAAGTTGCATTTTCCTGTAATGATTAAGCAGCCTGGGCAGAGGTCCCAGTGGAGAAGCTCTAAAATCAGCCTTCGGCAAGAAAAATCATGACTCATTAAACCCATAGATATTTATGTTACTCCTGCTACAAAGAACATCCTTCCCTCTTGGGTAGCAACTGAACCCCATAAATAGATTCTAAACTTTAACCAGTTCACCAGAAATAAGCTGGTAGAACTTGTAGAACACCACCAGCTCTGTTGAGTCATGACTTTTGTCTTCTTCCCATTACGTGCTTTATTTAAACCCCAATCTAATCCAGAGGCCCATGTAATGAAATAGTAAAAGATCCAAACCCGTAGTTTCCTGAGCCCTGAGTGACCAGGGTCCTTTTACTCTGTTACTAGTAAAGTATGGGGCTGATTGCTAATTTGTTTTGTTTTGTTTTGTTTTGTTTTTTCCTGAGCAGGCATTTTGTTTTCACTCGCCTCATTTCTGGGCTTTATTTCTGGCCCGTGATTTAAATATCTGTGTCACTGAGCTTTGTAATAACTAGACAGACAGTGGTCTGCAAGGTGGTGAGCATTTTTATGTAACAATCTTCTAAATTGAGAGCTGACATGATCCCCTGAGGGCAGACATACTCCTGATTAACTCAGTCCATATAGCCTTCCAGCACCACTCTCGATAATACCTTACAGTGTGTAATAATGACTAACTCAGTAGGTATGGAAGCACTACTTTTACTCATTTTTTTCACTCAACCAGTGGAGCAATTTTTTATATACAAGTTGGAATTTACATTTGATAAAGATTTGACATACTTTCATTTTCTTCTTTTCTATTCTCTAGTGCTGAAAGTCAACTAAGTGATCAAGTTCAAAACCTGAGAAACATTGAGCATCACCACACTAATCGTGGGCACTTCATTTAATTCAAGAAAGGCAGACTGTGCTCCAAGTCTTAATCTCTTTGGAGCTACCAGTCTAAGGGAAATTTGAGAAGGCTGCAAAACCCTCCCCTGCAACAGATCTATTTCTCCTGCTTCCACCCTAGTGAGTTTTAATTGACCCAGTCTTCTTAGGTGTGCATCATGTACCTTAACAAGGTCTCACCAAATGTCCAGGCACTGATCAGAAGTCCTCCTAGAGCTTGAAAGATGGAATATATTTACTAAGCAGGCAAAATATTGGTCTATCAGGACAGCTACAATAACCTATTTTCAGAATGTGCTTTGTTTGTTGGACTTCGTTGCATTTTCCTTCCTTTTTTGTGAAAAAAAAAATAGATAAACTGGACATGGAAGAACTAACCTGTGAACCAGGGACAGGAGGAGAAATCAACATAAAGAAAGCAGGTCACTAAATCCTCAAGACCCTTCCCTTTTGCTGGTCTCCTACCATTCTCATTAACCCAGACTGTGGTGTTTCCTTCTTTCTCCTGACTTTTAAGGTCCAGTGTTTCTGACCTTGCCGTAGAAATCTCTGCTCGGTCCATGACCTCAGTTAGAGTCATTCAGGGGAATAAAAGTGATGTATTTCAAGTCCTTACTGTCCAGTATAAGAAGTCTCTCTTCAGCATCCCTGATCAATGATCATCTACCCCTATGTAAATCCTCCTGTGATAGAAGCACTGAGCACCAGCAATTATTAGGAATGTCTTCCTTATGTTGAGTCAAATCTCCTTCTCTGAAAGTTTTGTGCATTTGCCATCATGCCTTCTCTTCTCCTTTCAACACTCCTCACTTCTCCATCAAAGACATGCATTCCGTTACCCCCAAAGACTCCTGTTCTGTGTGGAGATTGCAGATGACAGCCTCGTGGTTGGCACTCTCTGGGTGCTCTCTAAGGTGTCAATATCTCTCTTAAGTGATGCCCATGACTAGAGATGATATTCTCGATATGGTCTCAAAGCACAGAGTACCTGTACTCATTGAGACAGTATCACTCAGTCTACATCTATGACCTACGAAAGGACTTATAGTTTACTAGCTGAGTTTCAGTGCTGACATGTTGGGATAATGGTATTCTTCCAGCCTTTTTTTTCACAAGAATTCCCATCAAGCAAGCTCTCCCCATGTGTTGATAATTATTTACAATAAACTTATAATGGTTTATGTTTCCATGGCAGTCATATGACTTCTAAAGGGAACAATCAAAAGTTAAAATAATATCTTACAACCAGATTCTATAATAAGGAAGTTCATTTGTCTTTTTTATTTTAACTGTGTGGTCATATAAATGTTGTTGGGGCCTTCTGAAACATTGTCTTCGCTTTTGGTCTCCTTTTTCACTTCGAGGTATATTTCTTGACCATGCTTAGGCTCTGTAAGACCAGATGTGAAAGTCAGAAAGCAGGATAGATGTGAAAGAAAGTCTCCACCCAGAGAATGAGGAGACCTGGACTCTAACCTCAGCTCTGCCATTAACTAGCTGTGAGACTCAAAGCTAACCATTTAATCATTTTGAGCATTAGTTTTTTTAGTTTGTAAAACAACAGGCCAGGTTTAGATAATCTGCTTGGTTCTTTACCAATGATAAAAGTGTTTGGGACATGTTTCCACTTAAACAATGCTATTCCTTCTGGGTGGGTGGGCCAGTGAGATCCCCACAGCAAGGCAGGTGCAGAGCTGTCCTCTAGGCAGGGAGATGAGAACCCCGGAGTCCTCTTTAATGCAAATGGCTTTTAGCTCAGGGACCACCCCTGCTCCTGACTGGAGGAAGAAGCCCTTCTCTCAGCTCTTGATGAGGCCTGTTATATAGAACAGACGGCACACACGGGCACTTCCTTCCTATGCCCTTCCCATCATGTAAGCACTCTGCACAGATGAAAGCCTTTTCCTTACCTCCCAGGTCCAATATGGTCCTCAAGCCCATCTGAACACTAAAACAAACATTAATCCAAAACTTTTTCTTTCTGCAGCTTCAGGGTATTATACAAACTGTCATTTTTCTTATCACATATGGTATATACCTTTATTATTAAAATACAGGTAAAAAATAAAAATATTTCATTAACCCACCATTCAAAGATGATCAGATTTCGGTGTCTGTCAATCCAGAATTGTGTGTGTGTGTGTGTGTGTGTGTGTGTGTGTAACATATCTGTACATTTTAAAAATTAGGCCATATTGTAATGTTTTGTGGTCTGCTATAATGTTTTGTGATCTGCTTTTTCTTTCTTTATTTATTTTTTATTTATTTTTTTTTTAGGCAGCTGGCCAGTACAGAGACTGAACCTGGGCCTTTGGTGTTGTTAGTACCATGTCTAACCAACTGAGCTAACTGGCCAGCCCTTGTGGTCTGCTTTTTAATTTAATAGTATGTCATGACCACTTTCCCATTCTATTATAGTCTCGCCAACTCAATATTCAATTGTATGAAGTATCCATGGTGGTTTTAACTGGTTCTGTGTTCTTGGGCACTGTGGCTGCTTTCCTGAAGGCTACTCTTGGATTGGTTGGTGCACCTCTTTTTTTGCCTTACAGGCTTTGGCAGGTTTGCACATTATGATCATAGACATCAAATGTTAGAACTGAAAGGGGCCCTACCTTACAGATGATCTGGTTCAACCTCTCTCTTTTTACACAGATGAAGTGGCTCAAAGAAGATAAGGATATACAAGCATATACATCTTCTAGGTGGAAGTGCAGACTAGAATCTGGATCACATACAGGGCTTTCCCCACTACTTTTCCATAAAAAGCCCTTAAATTTTATCCATTTTTACTTTAGTCTAAACTCTCCACTTTGTAACTTCCAAAGCTAGAAGTCAAATCAGACATTTAGAATCTTAATTCTTTATCAGGGTACTCGATTTCTTCATTTCCCAAGAGACTGTACTCCTTCCTCCCTTGTTAGGGGAAAGACTTTTGCTAAACCACCTGTTTTCCTTAATAAGTGAGGCTAAGTACCCTGCATAACTGTGAGGTGGGCAAAAGTAGGATTTATGTATCACTTCTCCACTTTCTGTTGCTCTTCTCTTTGGGGGACAGTTACCATTGCAGAGGTGCCAGGTTAAAATTGCTTTTACTAGTGTTTAAAGTGTTTCATAAATGGATTCATACTTACACATCACTGACTAACAACTGAATAGTGTTATCAGAGATGGGAGTACCCAAGTCAAGCTCCTCACTGCACAGAGAGGTAAAGACCCCAAAAAAAGGGTGAGACATATTCAACTAGATAGTGATGGAGAAAGTACAGGACAGTCCATCTTCTGTCTCTTAATCTGGCATTTTTTATACCACACCTGAGACCAGGTATGTGGCTAACAAGATATATGGATATGAGGTAGGGAGCAGAGAGTTTGGTGGCAACAAGGACATTCTAAGATCCTCATGTTACCCATTCTCCTTCCAGCTCTGAGAGCTGCCCTCCCATGTTAGATCAAAGGCAGTAAAGAAAAAAATAATGTTCTCGAAGTTTCCTCAATTTTCTCACCTATAATGTAGAGAAAACCTTTGCACAGCCCTGCTGGAGAGGGCTAACCTGGAACTGCATTAATTTATATTTATTTAATATTACTCAGCAATAAAAAGGAATGAACTACTGATACATACAACAGCATGGTTAAATCTTAAAAACATAATATGGAAAGAAAGTAGCCAAGTGGGATTTATCCCATGAATTTAAGGTTGGTTAACATCTGAAAATCAATTTATATAATACACCACAGCAATAGAATAAAGAAAAAAAAAACTGTATGATTATTTTAACAGATATAAAAATAATACAAATATCAATTTATATTTGATAAAATGCAATAACCTTTTATGATTAAAAAAAATGACACACGACAAACTTGGAATAGAAGAGAACTCCCTCAACCTAACAAAAATCCATAGCTAACATCATACTAAATTGTAAAAGATGAAAGATGGGAGGCAGAGCAAGATGGCAACTAGAGGTGCCTGGTGTGCAGCCCTCTCACAGTAAAGGACCAGAACAACTAATAGACAGCTAAATATCAACAGGAGCATGTGGGGGGGAGCACAGGAGTGCAGCAGGAGACTGGTGGCATCCCTGTGGAGTACGAAAGCCCAGGATGACAGCATAGTGAGGAGAGAGTGGCACACAGCCTCAGCCACCACATCTCCGCCACCACGATCAGAGCAGGAAAGATGTTCCCTCATGGGAGAAAAGGTAGTAAAAGGGCCCACAACAATGCCCATCCTCACCACAGAGGCCTGCAGTTTCTACTGCAGGAGGATTCCACAGCCCTTGCAGCCCAGAGCCAAGTGTGGGGAGCTGCCTACAACACATGCACTGCATTGCTGCAGAACAGGAGCACACGCTGGGCACTCCCCACCCTCGTGACCCAAGTCCATGCAGTATGGCACCACCTTGAAAGCAGAACCACTGTGGGTGCACACCCTGCCCTGGAGCCAGTAGCCACTGTGCTTCCCCAGCATTAAGGCTCAGCAGTCATCTCAACACACTTACAGAAGAGTCTACAATGTCGCGATCCCAGCGACTTGAAGCCTAGACCCAGGAGCAGCTGTGATCCCAGTCCTGCATGTCTGGGAAGCCAGTCCTAGGCCTGCTGAACTGACATCTCCTCCCTCCCCTAGCCAGAAATCGGATAGGAAGATGCCTCCCCACTGCCTAGTGACTGAGTTTTGTGCACCCGAGCTCCCAACTGGGAAAAACAGCTCATTGGTCTCTATCATAAAGAACACACCACCAGGCCAGTGGATCTAAAGTTTGTTTGTGCCATCCCAGTGAAGTGGACAGATGGTCTCACCCGCAACAGTTGGGCCTAGTGGCCTCACCCACCACCCAAAAAGTGACTGGCTGGGCATTCTCTCAGCAGGCCTGCATTATAGCATTGCTCTCTGCACTAGAAGTGGCTCAGTGGTCCTGCCCTTGGCATATCAGCTCCTAAACCACTGAGGGAAGCACAGCCTCACATCTGGCCCCCAGAAGTGACAAAGTAGACTGGCTCCCTGTAGACACACACCTAGCTAGCCCAATCAAAGCACACCGAAGCCCCCAAACGAGAGCAACAGCCCAGTTGTCACACCCCTGGTGGACCCACCCCTAAGTCTTTGGACCATCACATGTACACATATCCAAGTGAGAAACAGCACAGCTGATGTGCCCCTGGTGGGCCCACACCTGGTCAGGGATCAGCAGAGAAGGGATAAGAACAGACACCATTCTACTGAAATGGCAGCTAGGATAGCTCAAGCACAAGAGATCGGGTGACTCACTCAACAAGTCAATAACAAATATAGGACAGAAATATGTCCTCACAGTTGGTCCAGTATTCCTTCTCCTTGGGCAGTTTATTCACAAATAAAAAGTCATAAATTTGTGGGGACCGTATTTGCTTTATTCCTTTCCCATCTAGTTACCACGATAGAACCTTTCAGTCTCCCTGCTGACACCATCCAACCTCTACACAACCCTACAACAAATACCCACTTTACTCCCATATCACAATGGCCAGACCAATGGTTCTTTCCTTTAATTTTGCACAGAATAATACTATTTCTCTATCAGTTAGCTCTGATTGGCATCGTGTTTATCACTAGTTTTATTCTTCAGGCTTGACAGAACACCAGTTATGTCCAACAAATGTAACAACGGTGGCTTTCAGCCAAGCATAACTAAGGTTTTTGCCAAGAATAGATATCCCATGGAGTCTAATGACAAAAGCATATAAACGAGGACTAACATTCTGTCTGTGGCAGAGAGAAAATCCTCTTGATACCAAAGAGGTTCAAAGGCTCACCCGGAGAAAACTGAGCACTCTGTCATGCTATCTGGGTCAAGGGATTGCCCCCAAGGGGGGCTGGCATTCTGTCTTTTAGAAAGGTGGCTGGGCCCTTACCATTGAGTTCTTTGAAGGCTTGCTCAAGAAAACCTAGGGGTCTCACTCCAGCCTGCTCCTCTGGTAATTCTCAGTCACCATTGCACAGCCAGATAAGCAGCCACTTGTCACCTGATGTCTAGGGCAGTCTCCCGCTACCCATCCACGTGTGCTCGCCAAATATGCCTTGGAGCAGAAGCATCAGTGGTGCGCTATGGAAATACACAAGAAAAAACTATAATGTCTCATCTCTCACCTGAACTGGGAAAAAGACCTCTATCTTCCTCCCTCCCCACTGGGCCCAGTCCCTCCAATTAACCTCAGAGCTGCAGCCTGGAATGTATAAAATGCAGATCTGATCTTTTGACCCATCTGATTAAAAATTGAAGTTAGACTACCCTAGGCAGCAGTCTGAAGTCCAAACGCCTCCAAAAAGCATTCAAGGATCTTCACAACCTGACGTCAATCCACCTTTCCAACAATATCCTCACAGTTTCTCCCCATACACTGGATGCTCTGGCCTTCCCCAGTGACTCACTGCCCCTGCAGGTGCTGCGCATTTTCATTACACGTGATTTTCCTGTCACAATTCAATTTACCTAGAAGCCACCCCACCTCACCTCATCCACCTGACAAGTTCCTGATCATTCTGTGAGAACCGTCTCAAATGTAACTCACGCCTCAGATGCTTTTCCCAATCACCACAGGCCAAATCAACTTCCTCTGTGTCCCTACACATTGCATTTATACTGATTTTCCCAACTCAGTGTGTTACAAAGCCAAGACTCAAACCCAGGACTTCTGATTTCAAAGTCTAAAGTCTTTGCTTAAACCTTGGTCTGCTACGCCAAACTACCAAAGGAATCATGCTTTAATTCTGAATCCCTAGTGGTCAGCTGTGGGTATTCAGTAAATGTACATTGAATGAACAAACGAATAAATGAATGACAACCTGCAGGTACTTTCTACTATTCCCCACATATACTTCGTTCTCCGAAGTAGAATTTATAAAAGAAGTTTGGCTTCTCAGATGCATCCAATTTATGAGGTATTATGTACATGTAATCATGCCCCACTTTAGGGATACTACAACCAGGTATCATGTAATCATGTAGATCCTCCAGTGATGCTTATGATGCTTATTTGGCCAGCGAAAAAGGAGAACAGAAAAAGAGAATAATGTGCAATGTCCATGAAGAAGCCTGGCCCAAAGAAGCAGTTCCTGTTCAGCTCCCTGACATACCTCTTAGTATAGCCTCTGAGCCTTTGAGCCATCCAAGGGCCAGAGGCCAAGTCTGAGCTGAAAGCGTCACATGTTGTTTGGGAGGAAGAAACCAGGGTGTTCACAACAATATAAACACAGAGACAGATAGGACAAGCAGGCCCCAGGGAGAGATGCCAAGTCCAAGAAAGTCAAAGGGCTTTGGGCTCTGAACCTACTCTCCGTCAAAGAAAAAAAAAAAGTGGAAGATAAAAGAAAAAGAATAAATAAACTTCTTGATTTTGCTTTTCCACAAAGAAACTCTCCTCAAGAAGCAGCAAATAAAATACTCGCAACTCACTGGGTGCGGAGTAGAAGGCTGAGATACCAGCTCTTGAAGGAAGAATGAATAAGCAATTCAAAATGGGCCTTCCAGCCCTAGGCTAAGGGTCTGAAATCATCCTTTTTGCCAGCAGTATTCTGTCTGCCAACGTACCTGCAAAGAAAGGGGCCATTTAAAACTTCACATCTACCCAAAATGGCTGTTATACAAAACACGCACTCACAGGCTCCCCTCAAAGCCTGGTCAGAAAGAAGGAAGGAGGAAACAGCAAAGGAAATATTCTGGCAGCTTCTAGACTTCAAGAATTCCACAAGCAAAGACATTGCCAACATCTACTTCACAGGATTTATAGAGAGTTAATAGAGTCAGTGTCTACAGATATTCGAAATTTAAAAAAACTATCTCCTGATTTTTAAAATTAGTGTAATTTGAATGTGGGGATAATAATAGTCTATTAGGGACATGTTTTTTTTAGCATCTTTGGCTATTCTTACACCTACGTACACAGAACACCATTCCTAAGGACCATGAATGAGAAGCCTGGTTCATTCAAAGCACAATGTTCCTCCATGATGAAAGAAGGGTGCCAACCGAGAGAGAGAAAAAAAATGATACAGCTTGATGAACAGGGTCAGTGCTGGCCTCCACAGAACTTACTCATTTTGATTATCATCTGTCTAGGACAGGACTGAGTTTCTTCAGGCCCACACAGCACCTAACACACTGTAAATACTTGACGTTTGCTGTTGGGTTTGTTCCTTTTCATTGTTTAAGAAAAAAGAAGACAGGTGCTTGACTTGTTCTTTTATGCTCAAAACACACTACGCCCCGGAGCTGTGCTAACATCATGCTAATTCTTTTTCACATAACAAGCAAAAGTAGCATACAGAGGAGAGATCAAATGTATCATACCATTAATGCAGCTAAAAGAAAAACTGTGCCTCCTGCTCTAAAATCATCACAACGCCAGCGAGGACTGAAATGTTTGCCCCCTTGAGTTTCTCAGATTGCCAAGGATTAATTACAATGCAGGCAGGAACTACATTCCTCTTGAAAGTAGTTCTTGAGTACTCCTACTGTAAGCTAGTCATGGTGCTTCATGCTGCTGATGCAAAGAATAGAAAATGCCCCCTAATTTTGAGGGGTTCACTGGATGAATTTTGTCCAGATTGACCAGCTACTGCCCCAGGAGTCCCTGCCTTCTGCTCATCTCGCTCTCCCCTTACATGACTTGATCTGTCACTGCCATGTTAATGCTTCTTGGATCTATAAACCTGACCTTGACCTCTCACCTCTTAGCTTATATATATCCAGCAACCTACAGCAGGATATTGAGCCATTGCTTCAAGCATGAACTGAGCCAGTTGTCTTTTCTCCCAAACTGCCACCCTCTAAATTGGATCCCCTTCCTGATGTCTCCCTTCCCTTCAGTATCAGTTCCCTTCTTTTAGTCTCCCGGACTCTACTTCCTACTTCACCTGCAGCCGTTTATTTCTATGCTGTCATCATGTCCTTTAGAAAGCATCTGTCCTTTAGAATGGCTTTTAGGTCTATCTCAACTTTAACCACCTAAGTCTATGCCTTATTAAGTCACAAAAGAAGTCACTGGCCTCTCTGCACCTTCCAACTCATTTTTGCATAACTTTGCGCTATGGTTTGAATGTTCTCTCCAAAACTCATGTTGAAATTTAATTGCCAATGTAACAGAATTGGGAAGTGGGCCCTTTAAGAGGTGATTAGCTCATGAGGGCTCTTAATTAATCCTTCATGAATGGATTAATGCCATTATCCCAGGAGTGTATTCGTTATCATGGGAGTGGGCTGGTTATCACAGGAGTGGGTCCCTGATGAAAGGAGGAGTTTGGCTTGATTTCCTCTCTCTGTGTCTCATGCTTTCTCACTCTTCTACCATGTTGTGATGCAGCACAAAGACCCTGGCCAGATGCTGGAACTCTGCTCCTGGACTTCCCAGCCTCCAGAACCATGAGCCAAATAAACTTCTTTACTTTATAAATTACCCAGTCTGCGGTATTCTGTTATAACAGCAGAAAATAGACTAAACCACTTCACGAGACACTTTTTTCTAAAAACATTCATCATTACTTTCCTATTCATGAAACTCAGTGACTCTCTTTTGTCGGTCTTGTCAAACATGCACTCTCAAAACCCTCTATGGCCTAACTTTTCTCTGGCTATGCAGTGCTGTTTATGCCCACTCCCTACCTCCTGACCTCTATCGCTATAAGGCTAGTTTCACACTGGATGGCCTTGCTTAAACTGTCTCCCATCTCACCAAAGCATAACCATCGTCCGTGGACATAATTCATCTAACCAAGGACTCGCTAAGCATCTACTGTGTAATCCGCACTGTACTGAACTCTGGGAAACAGCAGAAAATACGGCAGGTCCATTTCTCGCTCTCCTCTAATGTTGCAACAACTAGTTAATCTCCTGAGAAAAATTTTGATCTTTTCTTCACGCTTTATACTTTTAAAAACCTTGGTAGAGAAAGGTTTTAAAAAAATATTATTTTAAGAAAACTAGGGGCCGGCCCGGTGGCGCACTGGATAGTGTGCTGCTTGGGAAGCGCGGTGGCGCTCCCGCCCGAGGGTTCGGATCCCACATACAGACCGGTTCCCGCTCACTGGCTGAGCGAGGCGTGGGAGCGGCGCCGAGGTTTGCGGTCCCGTTGCCAGTCCCCGGTCTGGTGCGGGGGCAACACTGAGGGTTGTGATCCGTTGCCGGACACGGAAAAAAGACAAAAGACAAAAAAAAAAAAGAAAACTCAAAACAATTAAAGTAATGTATGTAAGTGTAATGTAAAGTATATACATTTAATGAATATTTATGAAAATATATGTACATTTAATGACTTTTTTCCAATCTGGTTGAACATGGATTTCCAAAAATAGGTAATACAAAAGAAATAATAGAATATAAAACCCCTTTATAGTCTTATCAACCCCCAGGAAGTCTTATGAAACAAATTTATTTCAGTACAGAATTTTCTTTCTTTAAATATCTATGGCCCTTAGTGTTAAGTAGTCTAGTGCTTAGTTATGCCCTTTTGTTTTGTGATAGCTTTTGCCCTCGAGACACATGTACTCTAAATAGAGACACACAGCTTTGCTTTGTGTTTGTTTTGTAGCCCCCATGATAATAAGCAGTGAGTAAACTTCACAAATACACCAGAGTGGATGGAACAACATCCAAATTCAAACACACTTAAAAACAGATCTATACAATTTAAAAGTTCAGCCTCAGTAATCCAAAAATCCATTATAGCAAGGTTATACATCAACACCCATCAGCATTTTCAACTAGAAGAAAATCTGACTCTTTTGAGATTGGCCTTCTTTTCAACCCTTTTCTGCCTACAGTCAAAAGAAGGACAGGCAAAAAGAAAAGGGCAGGAAACCAAAGGGTAATTAACATGTTAACTAGAGTCATTAGTTAAATACAGTCATTTGTTTCTGGGCCTCAAATAAACTTGTCACCAGACATCATGTGGGCTTTCGGAGCCAAGCCTTACAGAAGTCTTTACATGATTCTTAGTTTCTGACACAACTATTTTTGCTGAAATAACACTGCCTCTGCTTCTGTGACATTTCCCAGAACAACAGTAAATCTGAGATCAGGCAGAAGGGAATTTTATTTTGATTTAAACTTTTGCTCAATGAAAGAGTCAGAGATAGTCACATCATGTAGGTACAAGTCCCACAGTAAAAGCTGGGGTGATTCAGGAGGAGTCCAGGTCACACTGTGTTCTTCCCTGGGACAGCAGCTCACCTGGGTTGGAAAATTGGAACCAAAAAAGATAAACTGGCTTTATTCTTAACTTCTGACTTGGTCTCTGAGAACTGGAAAGCCTCCTAATCTACTCTAAATGAAGCAGAAGAATACGAAAAGCAGGCCTCACCTTGACCTTTGCCTCTATGTTTCTGATCCTTTCTTGTAGCTACCAAGTGCATTCTAGAAGCACATGCATTCTAGAAGGGCCCTTTAAACCCCTAAAGCTAAAGTCCGTTCTAGAAGGGCCCTTTAAACCCCTAAAGCTAAAGTCAAAATGGAGGGCCGGCCCGGTGGCGCACTTGGTTGAGTGCGGCGCTTGGGAGCGCAGTGGTGCTCCCGCCGAGGGTTCGGATCCCATATAGAGACCGGTCCGCTCACTGGTTGAGTGCGGTGCGGGCGCAACACCGAGGGTTGCGATCCCGTTGCCAGTCGCGGTACAGGCGCGACACCGAGGGCCAGTCACGAAAAAAGACAAAAAGAAAAAAAATAAAATAAAATAAATTTTAAAAAAAAATAAAGTCAAAATGGAGTGAAAAATTTTGGGAACTCTGACTACACAAAGCTCTGTTGCTATTCAAAGTTTTCTCCTATATTCCTTCAATTGCCGCCATTTAGCGGTTTTCCTTCCTCCTGTTCCACAACTGTAAGGAGTGCTTATCCACAACTGAATAAGCCACAGAGCAAACTGGTTTCAAACACCTCATCAATAGTCCAAAATTACAACCATAAGGTTCCTCAACAAATGTTAACTACAACCTGGAGATACAGTTGTAATATCATGATAGTCAAATAATGAAATTACTGTACTCTGCCTCTTCCCAGCCATGTCTGGAGTGCTGCTTTTAAATGCATCTACAGGTAGCCTGTAAGGATGTCTCTGGTGATCTGGCTCAGAATCTGAGCTGAGATTATGAGTGAAGGCTTAGAAATATTCAATCTAAAAAACCAAAACTTTACCAATTTACTCCCTAAGGGGCCACAAAAAAATGTTTACATTGTGTAATGATTAAATAAATAAATTAAGTAGATGGGAAAAAAATAAAACTGAAACTTTGAACCAGGGGGCTCTGGGGAAGGAACTGAGGGTGAGGTGGCTGGGGACTAAGGGTCTGTTATGGATCATGGATAGACTGAAACATGGGGAAAGTGACCAGCAGAGAGAGGAAAATTAATTTGATACACAGAGAAAAGGTAGGACATTGCTGTGGTCTGAATGTCCCCCCAAACTCACAGGTGCTTGGCTCCCACTGTGACAGTGTTAAGAAGGTAGGAAATCCTATTGTAGTAGTTGAAAGGTAGGGCCTTGAAGAGGTGATTAGATTGTGAGGACCATGCCTAGTGAATGGATTAATAAGTTGATGGTTTAATGGTCATGGGTGTGATTCTGAAGGCTTAAAAAGGAGAACACATGAGGAGTTAGCTCTCTCTTCTTCTGCCATATATCACGTGCCACTCTGCTTTGCTGTCAAAAGTCACTATCCACCAACAAGTCTTTCACTATATGTGGTCCCTGGACTTTGGATTTCCCAGCCTCCAAAACTGTAAGCAATAAATTTCATTTTCCTACAAATTACCCAGTTCCAGATTTTTGTTATGAGCAACAGAAATGAACTAATACAGACATCATGAATGAAAGATCACAGAGCCTCCATTCCATTCCGTGAGGCCTGGCTTACTTCACTGCCTACTCATGGATTTCCAGAAGAATGCTCCTATTTATTAGAATAAATCCCCATTCCATGGACTAAACTGAGTGGTCTCTGTTTCCTCAAACCAATGAGCTGAAACCAAAAATCTCTGGTGCTGCTGTAGAAGAGACTTCTACACCCTTTGTAGGACTGAAGACGAGTTTCCCAAACCCACACAATGATAAAAACAACTTGGCATGTTAAAAACACAGATGGCCAGGTACTTTTCCTGCAGATTCTCCAAAGTTCCAAAGTTCTGACTGGGCCCCAAGAATATGTAAATGACTCTTATATTCAGGCAAGTTTGGACCACATTTGAGGAGGTAAATTCTAAGATCCTTTCAATTGCAAGGTCGACAAACACAAACTATTTATGCACACACAGCCACAGTTTAAGTGCACAGATGTGGAGTTAAACACATATTCCCTGCCCCCCCCCCCAAAAAAAGAAAACTTTTTTCTGGAATACACTACTAGACTAGGCCAATCAATCAAGTCTTTAGGAACTGAGGAACGAAGTTGAAATAAATGTATGTGCAGTTTGATCTAATTTTAGAGTTTAGAACAAACTCTCTCAAAAAACATTTGAACTATGTCTGTCTGCATTATATATAACTAAATCAATGTAACATGGTAAATACACAGGTTCTACCTCCCTAATTCACAGAGCTGAACATTTCATAGTAATATGTTGCAGAGAGGAGCACAGCCTATTTGAAAAAGATCAAGAAGAAAACAATGCAAATATGGAAAAAGTCAGGAAAAGGATTTGAAAGTCAAGATTCCACAAAGATAATTCAGATCTTAATTAATTAATGAATTAATTCATGCAAATTCTGCAAAGTTGCTGTGAAAACACTACTTCCAAATTTCATAGACACTATGATCCAAATCAACAAGAAATGCCTTGTGGGGCTTTGGAAGAACAGACATAAGCTTCAGGTTGATTTGGAATTTTGCTCTGCCTCAGCTTCTTATTCTAATAGGAGCTATAAATAATCCCATGACTTCTACTTAGAGATATGTCTCTCTTCTGAAAGTAATCTAACCTCCTACTTAAAAGATAGGCCTTCAACCCCAGAGGCCCTGAGATAGGCAGTGTTTAAACATGGTTAGGAGCTTAATACTTGAATCAAATGGATATGGGCTAAAATTCTATTAGTTGTGTGGCTGAGCTTGGTGAGCAGAGTATGTTTTCTCTGACTGTTTTTTTTCTAACCTATAAAAGGGGACTAAAAACGCCTACCTTTTGGAAGCACTGTGAAAATTAAATCAGATAATATATGTACAGCACTTAACACACATCTGGCACATAGTCAAGTCTCAAATAAATATATGTGCATATTTAGAATATTGTTCTGGAAGAGCCTGTGGTGATCAATCAACCCAACCCTCATATTGTACAGATGAAGAAACTGAGGCAGTAGGACAATAAATTACAAAGTACACATTGGCAGAATTTGGGAATGAACCCAATCCTAGACTATCCAGTTGCTGTTCTAAGAAAACCATTCAATTCTACTTGTTTGATAATACTGTAACTCCAACAGGAGGTGAATTAGAATTATATTCTTTTAAGGTATTGCCTGGAAATTGATTGCAGCTTGTCACATCTTTGCAGAAATCTTTTTTAAGGATGTTCTCAGTTTTACACGTGAAACTGCAGATGAACTCTCATTGAAAATCTTTGCTTTTTGAAAATTAAATATACTTTTAAAAAAACAGGCTAAAAATAACGTTTAAATGTGGGTGACAGGATAGAGAATGACCTGCAATGGAGGGATAGCAATTACTTGAGTTCATGAGGTCAGAGAAGAGCTCACTGAAAAAGTGACATTGGGGCTGAGGTCTTCATGGTGTGAAGAAGGCAGCCATGCAAACACATGGGCATATGGAACAGCAAGTGCAAAGGCCCTGAGATCAGAAAAGTATGGTGTGTTCCACAAATTAAAAAGTACTCCGAAAATGTGGCTGGAACGTACTGGGAAACAGAGGAAAGTGGCTGGCAGGCGTGGTCTAATATTACTAAAATGTATGGAAAGGGCTTGACACAGTGTCCAGACATATAAGTGTTTAATAAGTGACAGATACCCTAAGTATTCCTTTGAAGGTCAGAGCCAGTGTTTGTAAATCATTAGATATAGCTCCCAGCAGATAGCAAGCCCTCAATAAATGATGGTGGCTGTTCTTATAGAATAAAAGTCATCAGTGTAAATTCCTTAACACAGTGCTTGGCACATAGTAAGCATTCAAAACCACCCTTTTTTTTTTTTTTTTTTTTTAAAAGATGACCGGGAAGGGGATCTTAACCCTTGACTTGGTGTTGTCAGCACCACGCTCTCCCGAGTGAGCCACGGGCCGGCCCTCAAAACCACCCTTTTTTTTTTTTTTTAAAAGATGACCGGGAAGGGGATCTTAACCCTTGACTTGGTGTTGTCAGCACCACGCTCTCCCGAGTGAGCCACGGGCCGGCCCTCAAAACCACCCTTTTTTTTTTTTTTTAAAAGATGACCGGGAAGGGGATCTTAACCCTTGACTTGGTGTTGTCAGCACCACGCTCTCCCGAGTGAGCCACGGGCCGGCCCTCAAAACCACCCTTTAAAAAGACAAAATATCATATTTATATTATCATGTAAGATGTGAATATAGCAAATGTTTAATAAATATTTGTGTGTTTGTTAAATGAACAAGAAAACTTGCAACAGAGTAATCAGTAGCCTGATTAGTGAAGAACCTGGGTGCCGGCCTATCCCTAACACTTATTACTGAGTGTTTTTACAGTGGCAAAAGGATACTTTTTTGAGAAACGATAGCTACTCTCTGTCTCTATTGAGGAATTAGGAGTCGTAGGGTCAGAATCTAAACCGAAAGCTGTGAGACTAAGGTTTGTGCTCTTTTCCTCATGTAGATGACTAAATCCAATATTTCTTTTACCTTTTTATTTATTTATTTTTTCAGATTCCACATATGAGTGAGATCATGTGGTATTTTTCTTTCTGTGCCTGGCTTACTTCACTTAACATGACGGTCTCCAGTTCCATCCATGTTGCTGCAAATGACAGGATTTCATTTTTTATAGCGACTAGTACTGCATTGTGTATATATAGACCACAGTTTCTTAAATCCTTTCATCCATCGATGGCCATTTAGGTTGATTCCATCTCTTGGCTATTGTGAATATTGTTGTAATGAACATAAGAGTGTAGGTGTCATTTTGATATATTGATTTTATTTCCTTTGGGTATATAGCTAGGAGTGGGATTGCTGTGTCATAAAGGTAGGTCCATTTTTAGTTTTCTGAGGAACCTTCATACTGTTTTCCATAATGATTGTATTAATTTACATCCCCACCAGGCACATATGAGAGTTCCTTTTCCTCTGCATCCTTACCAGCATTTTTTATTTTCTGCCTTTTTGAAAATAGCCATTCTAACTGGACTGAACTGAGACAACACCTCATTATGGTTTTAATTTGCATTTGCCTGATGATTAGTGATGTTGAGCTTTTTTTCATGTGCCTGTTGGCCATTTTCTTTTTTAATGACATAAAGTCATTCACTCTTTCTACTTTTTTTTTACTGAAACATAATTTATTATACATATCTGTGGGATACAGTATTGAATATCTAGACCTGTGTGCAATATACGATGCTCAAATCAGGAAAATTAGCATATTCAACATTACACAATGTAATCATATTTTCTGGCCCTTTACCAATTTCTCGCTAAACCTCTCTCCCCCTCCCCCTTTCCCACCTCGGATGGTCTCATTTCCATTTAATCCCTTTGAAAGTTCAATGAATTCTTCTGATTGTTGTATCTTTCTTTCTTTTTTTATTTCTTTTTTTGTTTTTTAATCTCCCACTTATGAGTGACAACATGCGGTATTTCTCTTTCTGTGTCAAGATTATTTCACTTAACATCATTACTCTAAGTTCATCCATATTGCTGGGAAAGGCAGATTTTCATTCTTTTTTATAGCAGAGTAGTATTCCATTGTGTAAGTATACCACATTTTCCTTATCCACTCATCCAACAATGGACATTTAGGTTGGTTCCAACTCTTGGCTAATATAAATAGAGCTGAGATGAACATCGGAGTGCAGGTGTCCCTTCGACATAATGATTTCCATTCCTTTGGTTATGTACCCAGCAGTGGCATTGCTGGATCATACGGCAGTTCTATCTGTAGACTGAGGAACCTCCATACTGTTTTCTATAATGGCTGCACTAATTTACAGTCCCACTGACAGCATAGGAGGGTTCTCCTTCCTCCACATCCTAATCAACATTTGTTATTCTCTGTCTTTTTTGAAAATGGCCAGTCTAATTGGGATGAGACAACACCTCAATGTGGTTTTGATTTGAATTTCTCTGATGCTGAGTGATGTTGAGCATTTTTTTGTGAACCTTTTGGCAACTTGTATATCTTCCTTTGAAAATGCCTGTTTAGCTCCTCTGACCATTTTTTAATCAGGTTACTTTTTTTACTGTTAAGTTGTTTGAGTTCCTTGTATGTTCTGGATATTAATCCTTTGTCAGATGCAGAATTTGAAAATAATTTCTCCCACTCTGTAGATTGTCTTTTCATTCTGTTATTATTGTTTTTTCTTTGTTTTCTTTGTTTTTGTTTGTTGTTTTGTTTTTTGTTTTTTGTTTGGTTGGTTTTTGCTGTGCAGAAGCTTTTTAGTTTGATATGATCCCATTTGTTTATTTTTCCTTTTGTAGCCTGTACTTTGGGGGTCATATTCATAAAGTCTTTCCCCAGTCCTACTTCCTGAAGTGTTTCCCCTATGTTTTCTTTTCAGAGTTTTATAGTTTCATGTCTTAAATTTAAATCTTTAGCCCATTTTGAGTTGATTTTGGTATATGGTGAGAGGTATGGGTCTAGTTTCATTCTTCTACACATGGATAGCCAGTTTTCCCAGCACCATTTATTGAAGAGGCTGTCTTTTCCCCAATGTATGTCCTTCTTGCCTTTGTCAAACATCAGTTGGCTGCAAGTCTGTGGGTTGATTTCTGGGTTCTCTATTCTTTTCTACTTGCCTGAGTATCTACTTTTATGCTAGTACCATGCTGTTTGGGTTACTACAGCTTTGTAGTATAATTTGAAGTCAGGTAGTGCTATGCCTCTGGCTTTATTTGTTGTTGTTGTTGTTGTTGTTGTTGTTGTTGTTGTTGTTGTTGTTGTTATTCATGATTGCTTTGGCTATTTGGGGTCTTGTATTTTTCCATATGAATGTTAGGGTTGTTTTTCTCTTTTTCTGTGAAGAATAACATTTGCATTTTGATGGGGATTTCATTGAATCTGTAGATCACTGTGGGTGGTTTGGACATTTTCACAATGTTAATTCTTCCAATACAAGAGTTGGAATGTCTTTCCATCTTTTTGTGTCCTCTTTAATTTCTTTCAGCAGGGATTTGTAGTTCTCATTATAGAGATCATTCACCTTGTTGGTTAAAGTGATTCCTAGGTATTTTATTTTGGGGGTGACTATTGAAAATGAGCTTTCTTTCTTGATTTCTTTTTCTGCTAGTTCATTATTGAAGTATACAAACACTACTGATTTTTGCAGCAGTGGCAGTGTTCATGACAGTAGCAGGGGTTGCCTGCAGCTCCTGGAGAGGTCCCTGGGTGCTCCTGCCTTCTGTCAGGTGGGGGTCTGCCCACAGCTCCTGCTGAGGTCCCCAGATGCACTCCTTCCTTCTATCGGGTGGGGGGCTGCCCATAGCTCCTCCCTTCCTACTTTCTTATGGGAGACTGCTCATAAAGCCTTACACTGGACTCCCTTTTTTAAGACAAACCTCAGCTAAGAACTATTGCTGGTTGAATTCCCACAATGTACTACCCTATGATTTCTATCATCTTGCTGAATGCTCACAACTTTTGAAGGCAGGTATTATTACTGTCATTTGTTATACACGAGGAAGCCAACACCCAAAGACATGATAATTCACCTGGAATCACACAATCATTAGGTGACAAGGAAAGGCTCCTTAAGGCACTGACCCTGCTCATGCTGTGCACTGGCAGGATTCTCACTGAGAAGCCTGACTCTGGAGACCACAGAGTAAGAGAGAAAAGCCTATCCCTCATGGTGCAATCAAAAGACAAACCTAGTGTGTTTTCAAATTCCACATTACATGGTAAAAAGTATTTTAATGACTTTGGTCCTACAATATTTCAAGGCTCCCACTTCCTCTGCAAAAAAGAAATGTAGACGCTGAACTTCCAAATGCTTCCCTAGGGAGAAAATAAACCTCTCACTCTTGTTTCTTCCAAAAAAAGCTCAATTTCTTTGGGGAAAAAAAACAATCTCTTTCATCAAAAGAATAGATTTAACCAACATCTTTTGCCCATTTCAGGTTTCCTTTTGCAAAATCCAGGGAACATGCCCTCCCCAAACCATCACCAGCAGACCCCAAATACTACCCCTCCTCAGTTGGGCTCTGTGTAGTTACATCCAGCAGACACCCCCTCCCCCACCCCCAGCAGGGGTTAGCAAGGAATCTCTCACCCAATGGAAAGGACAATCCAACATCTCCTACAATTTCACTTGAGGCTGGATGAAAAGAGGACAGAAGACACAAGGACTTCAAAACCATGGCACGAGGCTTCTACTCAATAACCCCTCTCAGAGGCTTGAATGTCCATTCAGCTAGCAGTGGTGGTGGCCAGAGGAGACCCTAAAGGCTCAGCTTCATTAGGAGGGGAAAAGCAAGGGAAGACACAATGAGCCAGGCAAGACCTGGTATCTCAGCCTAGAAGGTTTTATTTTCTCCCATGCTCACAATCAGATTTATAAATGAGCATTTGCAACTCTTCTCCTCCAAGGTTTCTCAAAGGTCCTTGGAGTTATCTGGGAAGAAAAGTGCTAATTTTATAAATAAAGAAACTGAAGCCATTAAGAAAGTGACTAGCTCAGGCATTCTCAGGAATTTCCTTGGGAAATTGGGAAAAGAACCTATGTTGGTCTCCAAGTCATTTGCTCTGAAGTCAGGAACTTGGATTGGAATCTCAGGACTGCCACTTAAGCCTCACTTTACTCACCTGTAAAATAGGACTAATGATAATATCCACCTCATAGGGCTACTGTTAGGATTGAATGAGATGATCTTGGTAAAAAGGTGTAGCAGTCAGGGTCCCATCTGGAGACAGATACCACACAGTAATATGAAGAGAGAAGCTTTAATAGAATTATTAACTATCTATGGGAGATTATCTACTCAAAGGGAATAAACAAGAACTCTAAAGAATACCCTAGATCTGAGAGAGAGAACCCAAGGAACAAACTTGGAAGGGGAGATCCCACCCCAAGGCTGGGATTCAGACATTCTTGGAGAGGACATGGCTGCAGCCCATGGATGGCAGGGAAGTTGTTGGTCAGAGCTGGTCAACAGGCAGCAAACCACAGAAAGGAGGCCTCCCCCCTCTCCTGCTGAGATGCTACCAGTCAGGGAACCGCAGGCCCAGACTGACAAGCTGGAAGGTGAGCACCAACGGGTGTCCACGTGCTACTGGCCACTGCACGCTGCAGGAGCAAGCCAAAAATAGCACACCAGAACCATAAAGAAACACCTCCAGGGTCCCCCAGTGCCTCTGCCAGCTGGCGATGAAGAAATGTTCCAGTACCATGAGTAGGACCATGAAGTGTGGATTTGGAGCTGAGTGGTAATAAGTTGGCACTGGCACAGAGGGCTAGTTATCATCACCACCATCTCCACCCTCATTGTGGCATTGTTGCTTCTCCCCTAGTCATAGTGCCAGAGTAAGTGGGAAGTGGAGACGAAGCAATGAATGTAACTGGCATCTCCCTAAGCTCTGTGAATTGGGCTTATCTTCTAAACTGGAGATGGGCACAGATGGTTTGGAAAATGGCACCAAGTGCTACTGGAAGGCTGTGACTTTCTCCTCCACACACCAGGATCTGTGAGACACCCTCACTGCTAAGCTCATACACACTCAGGAAAAGCCTGCACAGCAATTTGAGTCACCAGTGTCCTTTCATAGGGTCCACCCAAACCCAGAGCTGTGTAAGCAATGTCGCTTTTAATCACAGACCTGGCAGAACATTGGCAAAAAAGGACCAACTGAAATAAAATCTACTCTCTGCCTCCCACCTTCCCACCATAGGGTCCCTTATAGCCATTGTAAATAACACAGGAAGACAACAGAAGGCAACTGTCCACCATGGTTCCTGGACACAAAGTTGCAGACATTGAGTCATCTTGCAGCCAGGGGGATTTGAATAAGACCTAAATGAAAATGCTCAGGTGAGGATCATATTAAATTTGGTAACATCTGGGAAAAACTGCAGACTTCTTTAAAAATAAGATGTTTTCAGATGGCTCCAGCGTCCTCCAGCTTGTAAGTAGGGGTTCAGCTGGGATAACCCCTCAACGTACTTTCTGCCCCTGGCTCCTACAAGGAGCTAACAGCGTGTGTCAGAGCTTAGGAGAAAACTGAAGGAGGGATTGTGGAGGGCAGGCCCTGCGGGCCTCATATTTCTATGCCCAGCATGTGCCAAGGACATCCTGGCAGCAGCACCAGAGGTCCTTAGTAGAAAGCCATTTCAGGCCACACGGGAGGCAGCAGTAACCCACCATGATTGCATAAACAGTCCAAGGACCAAAATAACTAAGAAATGATGACATTCTGAAATAAAGCAGTGGGTCTGGTATCCAGGAATTGCGCTTTGAGGAAGAAAACAAGGGGCCTCCTATTTGGCTGTGTGATCGGCCTGGGAGGAAGAGCATATTTCAGCTCAGCATGTATAGCTGTGCTCCGGGCTGCACTGGGCTGGGCTGCAGCAGTTTTTCCATCTCCATCTTTGAGGTGGTTCCAATTTCCTCTGAACAAACATTTCCCAATTATCTTGCCTGAGAACTGTCCCTCACCAGCTCGTGACATGCTTTCCTTTCTTAAGGTAATGCCACCAGGGAGTTGCCAAGACCTATGGTGCTCAGCTACCCTGGAAGAACCTGTCTTAAAGCTTTGGTAGAGTTCTTCAGAATCATAAGGCTCTAGAACAAGGTGGGGTGGATCTTCCAGAGCCTTTACCTTGTACTTAAAAGTAAGCATATCTAATCCAACCAGTTCATTTTCCAAGTGAGGCATCGAGAGCTCAATGGGGTAACTTGTTGAGAACACAGTCAGTTATCAGTGACAAGCAGACCTGACCTCCTCCTACCCCTCCCCTCAGGCCCAGGCTTTCTCCTCATCCCAGGCTGCAGATACCTTAACAAATATCCAGAGATTAGTGTCCAGACAATCTTGGTTTTTGCATGTCTGCTCTGACTCCAACCAGTCACAAAAAATTACCTCAGTTGGATAGGACGTGGCAGGGTTAGTGGTTAGGATTGTGGCTAGGGTTAGGGCAAGGGCTCAGGTTTGGACTAGGAGAAGATTTAGAATAGTTCAAGAAAATAGAGTAACATCTTCCCCAAATGTGTCTCAATTCCATTTTCACCTGGTCTATCCTAGGTCCTTGGATGTTGATAGTAAGAACATAATTAGCAGATTAGGATTAGCAGATTTTTTAATTGACAAATTCTAAACGAAAAGTGTGAATCTTAGTTACTCGGAAGTCTCATAGCATTAAAGCTACTGTGTGTCTGTTATCAATTGCTGTGTTACAAGCTACTCCAACATGCTTAAAATAATGACTATTTTCTTGCATGCACTTCTTGAAGATTAGAAATTTGAGCAAAGTTCAGCAGGAACAGCTCATCTGGTACTGTGTGGTGTTGGCTGAGGCAGCTCAGCTGGTGCTGGAGGATCTGAGACGGTCTCACTCACATGCCCAGGGCCATGGTGCTGGCTGTGAGCTGGGGCCTCTTTCTATTCTATGTGGCCTCTCTCTCCTGCAGGAGTGCCTGGACTTCTTTACCTGGTAGCTGGGTTCTAAGAGGGAAGGAGGAAGCTGCAAAACCTTTTTAAAGTCTGGGCTTGGGAGCCCCAAAACATCACTTCCATCACATTCTTTCAGTCAAAGCGAGTCCCAAGGCCAGCGGGATTCAATAGGTGGGGAGAGAGACTCTGCCTCTTGATAGAAGAGCAGCAAAGATATGTTGCAAGGGTTACGGACTTGGGGAAACAGGACTCCTTGGGGACCAATTTCTATAATTTGATCCATAGTGCTTGTCACAAAGAAGGACACTCTGACATAATGGAGAGAGAGAGTAGGACTGAGAGATGCTGGTGAGATCTGAGTCTACTCTCTGCCCCTTGCTATCAGTGTGAACTCAGGCAAGTCACCTCCTGGCTTCCTATGATATAAGAACTTTCTACTCCTATAATATAGGATACAGTGACTTAGCTGAAAAGGACAAATAAGATCAATGAAATCAAAGCGCATTGAAAACTATGGGCTATAATGCAATTCTAAACATTTTTAATCCATGCATTAACATTGTGTTATTTTATTTATATACTTTCTCTTTCTAAAAAGCATTCATGGCAAAGAGGGAACACCTGGTGAGGGGTGCTTTACATGTCCTGGAAAGAGCTGTCACATCTAGCAAACTTAGGCTTCAAACCCAGCTGTGCCACTTTCTAACATGGTGAGTCACTTACCTTCTCTGACTTTGAGTGTCTTTACCAGTAAAATTACATTTTTGTGAGGATTAGGTTTTTTTAAGCTGGTTTTGTGACAATTATCATAAAATACGTAGCACAATCAACACTAAAATTCTTTTCATCACCATTATTTCCAGACATTTAGACTGTGGCCAAAATCATCTGAAACTTGTAATCTAAGCAGTCAGAATTTCTAGAAAAATACTCATTTAGTCTCTGCCTGAGTGGCTTTTCAGATTTAGATTTTATTTTTGAAACAAAACCAAAACTAAAACTTTTTTTAAGTTAGGATCGTCTCTTCTCTTAAAAAAAGCTCTATTACTTAAGTTGTTTTCTGGGGCCAGGAATATGAGAAATCCCATCTCAAGGAGAGAGGGCAGCCTCCTCTGGGCCTCAGGCTGGAGGGCACCTTGCAGTGACCTGGGAGTGTCCACTTTGGGCCCATGGGCTGGGCAGGGACACGGACACCGTACTTTAAATCACTAATCTCACCCAAGAGCTGGTCTTTCTGGCTCCGTGCTCCCACTCGTAGGTGCCAGAGAATCATATCTGGATATTTAAGCCCAGGTCTGGCAACTCGGTTGGAAAGAGTGGGTGGGGAGCTCTGCTGCCATCCCCCACCCCTTTGCTTGAGCTGGGCATAGCTGCTCTGTTGTGCTTTGGTGCAATTTTATGGTATTTGGTTGGGCTGAAGGAGTCTCCCCAGTTCACACTGTGCTCAAATCTCCCCTCCTCCACCAGCCCAGGTCTCTTTTGCTCCCCCTTGGGCCCAGCCTTGGGGCTCATGACCAGCACTGAAGTCAGCTGGACTTGGCAGCTCACACAGATCGACATGGATGGCACTGAGAACCAGGGTCCTGGGAAGGGGAAAGAGGTCAGGAGATGACTAATGAGGGGTCACAACAGGCTTGGCTTTCTCCAGCCAAGCAGAACCTAATCCTTAATGGAACTGAGGGGATGGGCTCCTAAACAAAGCCGTCACCAGCTGTAGGCTGTTGCCATTCTGATCTATAGCTGAGTATATACTTTAGAAAACTAAGTTTGGACTACAGCAGTAGAAAATCAGAAACCATCACAGATTCTACAAAGAGTACTAGGAGTGTGCAATTGATGCTTAAAAGATTAGTTCATTGAGGCTGTGATGATGGGTTAACACTGGTTCTCGGCCCTGACTATAGAATCTCAGCCTTGACTGTAGAGCTTTTGGGTTTTTTAAATTTCATTCCTAGATGAAACTGGTTTAATCAGTCTGGAGTGTTAAGTGCTACAAGGTGACTCTAATAGGCAGT
Organism: Galeopterus variegatus; assembly: GCF_000696425.1. NCBI lineage: Eukaryota > Metazoa > Chordata > Mammalia > Dermoptera > Cynocephalidae > Galeopterus > Galeopterus variegatus. The sequence goes on along the minus strand of NW_007726331.1, from coordinate 359,366 downwards.
TAAGACTGAGAGCTCTGGGTTAGACGGAGGGAGCCTAGGGCCAGGCTCTCAACTCTCCGTGCATTGGCTTCAAAGGTAAGTCAGCAATGGCAGGTGGTGTGACAACAGCCTGGTGATGTGGCTTCAAGCATCATCAGCACAGAGACCCAAGACTCTGGGGACTGCGTATGTCTCTGTTGGTTTCACATAAATAGATGTCAGATTTCTATGCCTTACATTTCAAACTACTATTGATTAGCATTCTTGATATAAATCAGTGCCATCTAAATGGTCTTAGTGAATGTGATTTATAGTAATTTGGGAACATTTGCCATCCCATTTTAAAAACACATTCTGAGTTTTTTTCCAAATCTGGGTGGGGCTTTCCTCCCACTGACAAACTTTCATCCTATATTGTTCGGCCAGCTTCAGCCTTGCTTGCAGCATCCAGACTCTAAAAAAAGACTGTAGGGTATCATCATGGAAAGAAACAAGGTCAATATTCTGTTACTGCAGGAATTGTGGTGAATTCCAATAAAAGTACATAGTGTGAGAATCTAACTCATGTCGTCACAAATACGAGCTGGTTCTTGCTGAGATAAGCGGAAGCCAAGGAATTCCTACTTGAGAAACAGAATGTTCCTTTTAGACAACTTAGCCATTTCTTCCTCAGAGAAAGCCTAAACTAAATAACCACCCAAGAGAAGGTACTATAAATAAGATAGTAACATCATTGGTTTAATCCAGTAGAGGATCCTTGCAACCCCAAGCCAGTTAGCACATACTTAAGGCAAGCAACATTTTTGAAGGAAAAATGAGTCATGATGATGTAATCCAGCCAATCATTTGGGTTATGCAGTGACACCAGATAAGTAGTAGAGTGGTGGAGAAAGACAGCCCCAGAGTCCGTCTAGTCAAAAATCCACCAGGCAAATGGGACTCACTCCCCAGGCTGACCTACTGGGCTTCTTTCAAACTGACTGGCAACGAGAAGAGAAAGTTCTGAGACTGGGGGGTTTTCGATTTTTCTCTCATTGTCAGAATTCTTAGTTTGGGGGAGGAAACCAAATGCCAAGCAAGCACAGAACCTCTTTACTGTGGGCCAGAGCAGCTCGTGCCCCCTCAAGAGAACCAGGTTTTGGATGCTCTGAATCCATATTCACTCATTCATTCCCTGATTGCCCACTATGTGCCAGGCTCTGTGCAGGCAGGGGTGTTATAGAGACAAGTTACGTGTTGGTGGTCCTTGTCCCCAGGGAACTCAGAGTACAGAGGCCAGAGGAGAGGACTGGTGCCCAGCTGGCCTGTACTAAATGCAGGTCATCTTCCTGAAAAGCTGAGAAGGGCCACTGGGCTTGTCCAAATGGGGGGTGGGAAATAAATTAATAAAAGTTGTCCCTTGGTCTGCCTGGCTGCCACCAACCCCTATCATCAGCAGGCAAGACTGAAGAGAAGCAAGCTAATTTTTTTTTATTGCCAAAATTAAACATATGTGCAAAAGAAAATTTGCCACAAAAGCATTCAAATATCCTGTATTCAAAAAAAACAAAAGGTCTGTATTAGTACATTTTTGTGTTGCTATAACAGAATACCTGAGACTGGGTAATTTATAAAGAAAAAAATTTATTGAGCTCACAATTCTGGGACAGCTGCATCTGGCACAGGCCTCAGGCTGCTTCTACTCATGGCAGAAAGCGGCAGGCAGCCGGCAGGTGCAAGATCACATGGGAAGAAGAAGCAAGAGAGGGGAGGTGCCAGGGTCCTTTAAACAACCAGCTCTCATGGGAACTAATAGAGCGAGAACTCACTCACTATCCCACCCCCCAGGGAAAGCATTAATCCATTCATGAAGGACCTGTCCCATGACCCAAATACCTCCCAACACTGCCACATTAGGGATCAGATTTCAACATGAGCTTTGGGGTGGCATCATATCCAAACTATACCAGGGTCTGTGATTCATTAGGTCACAGTCCCCCCAGAAGTTGATTGTACTAAATAACAAAACTTTTCTCTCATGCTGTCACCCCAGAAAAACAAGCCTGGTGTGGTAAAAGAGTGGGAGCTCAGAGGAAGTGGGCAGAGAACTTCAGGTTCTCTGAAAATACAGCTAATCTTTACCTTGCGCTTACTGTGTGTCTGGTAGTGCTCTAAGCAGTTTACATAGATTAGCCCATTAATCCTCACCCCACCCCATAAAGTGAGTACTGCTATTAGCCTCATTTTGCAGAGGGAGAAACAGCACAGAAAGACTAGGTAATATGCCCATGGTCACACAGCTAGTCAGTGGCAGAGCAGTGAATTAAACTGAGTCCTTGCAAAGGATCCTGGTCGCCTGGCTTTCACTGAAGTTTCAAAGGGGCATCTGTGCTTCTTGGAAGCATAACCTAGTGATGTAGCAGGAGCTTTGGACCACATGGCCTGAGTTCTAATCCTGATTTTGCCACTCACTGGTATGTGATTTTTGAACTTCTCAAGTCAGTGTCCTCATTTGTCAAAAGGCACTAGCAATCTCTTTTAAGATTGTTGTAAGGATGTGAGGATTAAATGAGATAAAAAATAAAATCTGTACAGAATTCCATGCTTAAGGGAGAGCAGTTTTGCCTGACTATGATGTACATTCCACACCCTTGACTTTCAATAAAGTTCATCTGAGAACATGCATGTCATCCAGAGATGTGTCAAAGCTGAGAAGACTCGCACATTAGCAGGCCTGATTCATGTGTACTCTGTAGTAAAGCCAGGCAGTTTCTTAATTTTCCAGATCTTCTGATAAACTCAGAACTTGCTTTGAAATACTAGAAAATGTAGTCATTCATTTGAACCAAGGAAATTAGCAGCCTGTATCACTACAATTACAGAGCAATTCGAGGAGCTTTAGATTGTACAAGATGACTGAGCCCTCTTATTAGGAACAAAAGTCTCATCCTGGTCCAAACCATGACTAAATGCCATGGAGGTGAATAAGTGTTCACACTGGACTTGTACTGTATGCATATGTGCATTCACAGTGGAAAAATCTATTACTTAGAATTTTCACAAAACTTCAGAACTGGGAACAGTTGAGCATCCCTAATCCAAAAAATCCAAAATGCTCCAAAATCTGAAAATTTTTGAGCACCGACATAATGCCACAAATGGAAAATTCCACCTGACCTCATGTGATGGGTCACAGCCATGCACAAAATTATTGAAAATATTGTATAAAATTACCTTCAGGTTATGTGTATAATGTGTATACAAAAACCAAAAAAATTAGTGTTTAGTCTTGGGTCCCATTCCAAGGTACCTCATTATGTATATACAAATACTGTATTCCAAAACCCAAAAAAATCCAAAATCTGAAAATCTTCTGTTCCCAAGCATTTTGGAAAAGGGATACTCAACCTATAGTTCTAAAGATCACCCTAATCCAACTATTCTCTTGACGCTTGAAATGGTTAGACGAAATGGCTGAGGATCCTTCGCTTTAATATCCTATGTATGATTCTTTAATAAACATATTATTTTCAGTGCTCAATTATACATCTTACCATATGCATGATGCTCAGTCAATATCAAACTAATAAACTCTGAGACTTTTCAAACAGTCTGGGAATACAGGTTTTACACAGTTTAACAGTATTTTAGAGTACTAAGACTCAAAATCAATGTGTGCTTTTTACTAGAGAGCAGGTACACAATTTTCATTAACTCCCCTGGGGTCTGTAAAAAGACCAAAAATATACATACTGTAAGAACCAGGTTACTATACATATATTAGGCCCCCTTTTGGGAATCAGCATATGATGCCTATGTAGAAAATAAAACAAGCTCTGAGATTTGCAAATAATAAACTTCACCTGCCTAGTGCAGAAAAATTTGGAGCTCGTTGCTGAGTTGGTTGCTTGAACACAGGTGAGCAGAATGCACACAACAACATGAAAAACAGTGTTCTGCTGGGCATCTCCTGGTGTTGGTATTTTTTAGTATGAGTATTAATAGCTCACTCTGCTCCTGCATCCATTCAGAGCACACTATTTCATGCCCAACTACAGAGATATCAAATATCAAAAGTACATTGTAATAAAGAGACAATAGATTTGGTTGGTGTCAGACAGACCTGAGATCAAATTCAAATTCATGACTTGTTACCTAGATGCCTTGCACAAGTCCTTTGGCATCTCCGTGCCTCAGCTCTCTCACCTGTAAAGTACAGGTGTGATTGGCAACCATGTAGGATTGCTCTGAGGACCAATGAAATAATGTATAGAACATACCTCCGGGGCCGGCCCAGTGGCGCACTGCTACAGTGAGCCGCTTAGGAGCACGGTGGCGCTCCTGCCGAGGGTTCGGATCCCACATACAGACCGGTTCCCGCTCACTGGCTGAGCGAGGTTGCGGGTGCAACACCGATGGTTGCGATCCCGTTGCCGGTCCCGACACTGAGGGTTGCGATCCGTTGCCGGACACGAAAAAAGACAAAAGACAAAAAAAAAAAAAAAGAACATACCTCCAACATTGCCAAGGATGTAAAAGACACTCAATAAATAATTGTTGAAATGAAGATAGGAAAGAATGTTCTTATAATATTGAAAACCACTGAATGCATGTTAAGACTTACAAAGATTATTGAGCAACAACTTTAATGATATTTTTGTCTAAAAGTCTGAGGTGAAGTATTTCAACAGATACCACAGTCTAGTGTGTGATACAGACATTCATTTATTCATTCAAAAGTATCTGTTAAGCATCACTATATGTCAGGAATACAGTGATGAATAGGCAAACATTGATTGAATAACCATATAAATAAATATAGGAATGAAACTGACGAGTGCTCAAAGGAGAGAGTCTTGACACCCAAGAGTTTGTAATGGAGAGGAGTCACAGCATGGAGGCAGGGACATCTGGCCTGAGATCTGAACAATGAGTGATTGGGCTCCAATTATAAAAGGAGAGAGGAAGAGAATTTGGGGCTGATGATTTTAGTCTTGAAGGAGAAGAGAGAGATAGGGCAATAGCTAGAGATGAGCGGTCAAGTTAGGATATTGTCATTACTACTGGAAGTTTTTAACGAAGTACTAAAGCAAAAGATAGAACATTCCAAACATGATGAGAAATGTTCAAAGAAGGTATTCTGAAACAAGATGCATAACCTTTTTTTTATAAACCCTTCACCCATACTGAAACTACAAACAGGTCAGGGGTTACTGGAGATGAGGGGAGGGATTTTGGAGAGAGCTGTTTGTATGCTATGAGCCCTACTGCACCCCATGGGGAGAAGCACAGGGGGTTATTCCTCCTCCCAAACCTAGAGAAAGGAGCTTCCCAAGGCAACTTGCAAATCTTCATCTGAGTCCCCCAGTGTTCAGGGAATAGTGAGGACTGTTGTCGGACCCAGCTGAGGGGCCGGCCAGATGCTCTGATGGAACAGCAGATATGTGGTTGCTGCTGCCTGTGCTGATGAGAGGCAAAGCCCAGACCAGGCTAAGGCTCTAGTACTGAACCATGTTCCTGCAGGAGGAATCTGACCACACCAACTAAGCTCCTCCTGGTGCAAAAGGCTTACTGGCCACTCTAGCCTGCAGTCCCAACCCTCTCAGCACTTCCCACCAGAACCAGAAAAATACTAAAAAAAAAAAAAAAAAAAAAAAAAAAAAAAAAAAAAAAAAAAAAAGCATTTCATCAATACCATCAAAAGCCATTTTATGTAGTCCCTTCTATCTGGATATTCACAAGGTTAAAATTGCAGCAGCGAAATGTCACCCATGGGCAATAAGTTATCATCATGACATTAGGGACAGAGACACAGGAAATATTTAAAGCTTTGGGGTTTTTTGGTTTGTTGCTTTTTGTTTTTTGTTTTGTTTTGGGGGTTTTTTTGGATTTTTTTTTGTAATGTTGTGATTTTTTTGTTTGTTTTTTTAAACAGCTATCATGGGAAGGGGTCTTGTTTATTAACACAGTTTATTTCTACACAGGAACAAAGTCATAGGGAATTATAATGGCAGGAGACAGGGAATACTGCACAGCAGGCAAGACCCAAAAGTCACTCTTGCTTTTGCTATTTGAAGTAGCATGCCACATGTCCCTGGGAAATTATGCCTGCATCTCAAGAATAACTAAATAGGAACTCTTTAACTTTACTATTATTATGATATAGCATTAATTTAGCATTTACTGTGTGCCAAGCACTATGTTAAGCCTTGGTATATGGTTCCTTAAAAATTGTTTTAGGGAAAGAAGAACTACCCTTCTCCCTTCTGCCTTTCTTCCCAGCACTATTTTTGTTTTATGCCACACTTGTGACCTTTTGGTGTTCTCAGGGGTCCTGCCATCAAAGACAAGCTCCCCTGGCTTCTCTTCTGAGCTGGGCCATTCTCCTACAGGGCTCACCCTTGAAGCTGTAGGACCAAGAGCTCCCTGAGTCCATAGACCAGACCCACCTCTGCAGCTGTTCCTGTTGGGAGTTAACCACGGCCCTGTGTTCTGTTGCAGATTTTAATGCATATTTTTACATATGCATGTTCCCAAAGACCAAATTTGATGCCAAGATTTATATGCAGGTCAGCATAATTTGTATTACACCCCCTAATTCAATAAAGGTTTTCTTTAAACTTGTTAATAAAAAGAAAAAGAAAAAAATGTTTTTATTAAAATTTTTATTATGGTTGTGTAGCAGAGCCCAGATTTAAACCCAGAATTATCTGGTTTTATGGTTCATGCTGTTAAACCAGACCATTCAGCTTTCAGAGTCATATTCCTGAAACATTTACACACTTGTTTACAATTTGTGAGCAAACTTTCCTCCCAACTACCCCTCATTCTCTCTCTTTCTCTCTCTCTCTCTCTCTCTCACACACACACACACACACACACACACACACACACACACACACACCACTGATCCTCATCTTTCTCCCTGCCCAGGGAGACAATTCAATGTCCCCACCTTGTTGCTCGGAGCCCAGCCTCACTCTAGTGGTGAGGAGGCTTCCTTCCACCCTCTACGTCCTTCTCTTTCACAGACTGTTGGCCCTTTGTCTAGTCCTTAGCGCATCTGGTTCCTGGAATCACATCTTTGGCCCAATCTTCTTCCACCCTACCTGTTTTCCTCCCTGCCCACAGCTTCCACCCACAGTCCTTTGCTCACACCTCCCAGATCTGTGGCTTTGGCAAAGAGCTCTCTCCCTTGCCTCGGGTTCTATATCTTCAGCTGCTTTATAACCTGAGGTTGCCTCAGTTTATTCACTGGATTAGGAGGTCCTCAAAGATGAGAACCATGCCTCATTCACTACCATGTATCCCTCAAGGCTTGCCACTACAGTAAGCATTTCATACATTTTTAATACAATATATGAATAATAAGTGAATGAATAAATGGATTCAATTACTGTCTGTTTAATGAATGACAAATTAAGGTGAAAAGAGAAAAGACCATCAAAAATAGAAGCCACGTGTGGCTTTGTCTGCTCACCCAGAATAGAATGTGCTAGAGAATAGCCTAAGGAACACTGGATTTTGCAAGATAGAACAGGGGTGCTGGAAAGTAGCATGGTCATATACATCTGACAAACACTAGATTAAAAAAATTAAGCAGGACTTTTTGATTCTCTAATATACTAATGTACAGTTCAAATGTCCAAAAGAATATATTTTATATTTTTCAGCATGTGCTAAATGTATACAGATACATTTCTGTTTGGGTCTGTTTGTTTAGTGCAAATTAATTGTTCTACAGACTGAAATTCTGTAGTTAACCAAATGGAAGAAATATATCCTAGAATATCAGATCCTTGACTAGTCACGGCTTACACAAAACTAAATCAGTGGTAGGTTGTATTCAAAGTTTTAACCTTTTCTGAGAACAACTCAGAAGATCTACGTAGCCCACTTGGACACAAAAGCGACGTCGGGTCTGGCCTAGAGTGGGAAGGGTGTGGGAGACCCCTGAGGGCGTGGGAAGGAGGCGTGGATATGCTTCAGGGTCGCCTGGGTTCTCTCTCCATCAGGCCACTGGAAACTCACTTGCTATATGAGTTGCCTCTTTTCTTCTGCCACTGCAAGTGGGAGTAGCGTTTTGGACATGAAGCCCACACACACTGGCTCTCCATTGCAGCTCCTCTCTGGGGACGTGGGGTGGAGGGCAACTCCTCATGCTACAGCAGCTGCAGGAAGCGCTGAGTGACATCACCTCCCCCTAAGCCAAGAAGCCTCCACAAGGTCAGGCCTGGAGCAGCCATCTTTGGACAGAAAACATGCAAATATTCTACCTCTTTCCGCCCTGGAGAATGAGCTCACAATTCCAGGGAGCCCAGCTCTGTGACTGTGCCAAGCAATATTAGTGACCTGGCACTTCTGACACTGTGCAGGTGCTTCATTCATGGGACACCACACAGTACATACCAGATGGCAGCATGGGAGAGGGACACTCAGCTCTAGACCCTCCCTCACTTTCAGTTATAAAGGCCTTAGGGGGACAGCCTCACCCACTTTCTTGGACTGGGTTATATGGATGTTGAGCCAATCATAATGGGATAGATACTGGGGTAGGGTGGGGATGGAGAAGAGTTTCTCTAGAGATTTCTCTACACATAAAAATTCTTGGCAATAGCCTCTCACTTCTATCATCAACTGTTAGTCTCTGGGTCATGGAAAATCCTGAGTTGTTGATCATACATGGGGATGGAGTGGAAAAGTTAAAGGAAAGCTGATTTGCTCACTGCAAGGTGAGCAGAGCTATAAAGAACAGGAGAGAAGCCCAAGCAATGAGTTGGACAACCTGGCACCTAACCCGGGCTCCCCTATTCCCTGACCTGCTTTCTCCAAAGCCAAGAGGCAAAGGGTTCAAAGTCACTCTGTATTTCAGTACCATGAAAAACTGGCTTTTCATTGTTGTTGTTACTGTTCAATTGCTGATAGAGTTGGCCTAACCGTACCCTGCTTCCTCATCACAGATAGGAAATGGGCACAAAAAAATTAGTGTTTCTTTGAATCTCTCAAAAGAAAAGGCTCTAGTTTGATACCCATATTCCCATTGCCTGTAATTTCTCTTTTGGATCTTTTGGGGGCCAAGCCCTTTTTGTGCCACAAGGTGTCTGCTTTTCTGCCTGATGACAGATGAGGCTTCAGGAACACTCACATGGGTACCATAGAAAGAGGTACCCCAAAAGGAAGGAGTCCATTAGAACCTCGAATTCCAGCACCTAATCTAATGCCTGAAGCTGACTGAGGTGGATCCTTAAGGAAAGGAAGGAGACAAAGAAGAGGCAGGGAAAGAGAGGAGGAGAAATGGAAAGAGGACATGGAAAGAGGGAGTGGGAGAAGGGAAAAGAAGGAAGGGAAGTGGGGAGGGAAGACAGGAAGGAAGGAAACTTGGGCCAGTCAGGAGCCCATCGGATCTCACAAATAAACCATAGAAATAATGAAACCTGGTTCTTCTGAAAATGCAAGAGAATGACAAAGCCTTCCTGCTTGCCCCCGGCCCACCGGCCTCAAGCCCGAGGATTGTGAGCAGCCGGCCCAGCTCCAGTCCGCAGCCCCCATGGTCTGTGAGTCATGGTCTGCGCTCCACGCATGGCTGCTCCAAGGGGTCCCTGGAGGGTCGGCTGTGGGCGTTCAGACCATTCCTGCCGCTGGTCAGGAATGTCCCTTCAGGAAGTTTGTTCACTCCAAGGTCATTCTCTTCAGGATTCAATGAACAATCCTCAGAAGAATGGAAGGGGACCCAAGGTTTGAATCCCAACTCCAAAAACAATATGCCAGCAAGTTTATTTTTCCTCTTGAGACTTAGCACATCCTTCGGGAAACTGCAGGGAAGAGTGATCTCTTAGTGAAGGTTCCTGCCTGTGAGGAACTCAGTCCCTTCATGGCACACAAATGCCTGGACTCCAACAAGAGAGCCACCTCTACCTGCTGTCGCCAGCCAGCTCATGGTTGCAGAGCTGGGAAGGGCCACAGGTGAAAACCTGAATAGCTCATCCTCAGCCTACCTGGGGCCAGCACTGTCCTCACCTGTCAGGACCCACACACAGCCCTGCCCTAGCTCATGCATGACAAAGTGGTCCCTAAGCACGGGCAGCTCCATGGCCTTATCTTGTGGAGGCACCAGGCTTGCCCTACCCTGGCTCATCAACATGCAGAACAGAACAGCCCCACGCCCAGGACTTCACCCCACTGCTGGCTTGAGAGGACACTTGGGCAGCTGCTGTTACAGTGGAGTGAGCAGGGCATGGGCTTTAGAGACAGACGGCCAGAGCTCAAATCCCAGCTCTGCAATTACTTGCTGATGGCCTTGGGAAAGTAACTTAAGCTCTCTGAGACGCAGTCTCCCCATGTATGAATTAGTGATACAATAACAGGGTTGTCAGGAGGTTTCAATTGTGTCTGCTTTTTGAGAGCAAAGGCTGTTTTATCTACTGGTGTTTAGCCCACAGAAAACACTGAGTAAATATTTATTGAATACATGCAAAATGCTTCACGTAGTGTCCAGCACACAGAAGGCTGTGGTAAGTGGTCAGCATTATCTTCTCTGTCTTTATTTTCTGCCTCTCTCAGTGCTTCTCATGGAGGAACTTATTTTGGAGATTGTGTCAGTTCAAGGTCCTGGCAGGAAACAGATGGTGTATTCCAATGGAGGAGACCTTCATGAGAGAACCAGCAGAGGTTGGTTAAGCACCCCAGACACGGCCACCGCAGAAAGGTGCCAATTTCCCCGGACCTGGCAGGTCAAGGAGGGAGCTGCTACCAGAGCCCTTGAGAGAGAGCCACAGCTGAGAGGACAGCTCTCAAGGATCTAAACCCTTCTGTGGAGGCGTGGAGCAGGGAGGGGAGACTCAAGAACCTCACCCTCCCTCTCCTCTCCTCCCATCCTCTCCTCTCTTGATGGTGCCTCCTAGAGGTCAAACCCAGTGTCCACTGATGAGGCTCATGCAAGTCACCTTCCAGAGAGCAGAGTGGAGACAGGTGGCTGGAGATGGTGGTGCAAATGGAGAAAATCTAGAACAGCCATTACATCTTTGAAGGATTTATGTTAGTAGCCGTCTTTCCTGATCTACATAGGTTGTTCAGTATTTATACTACCAAAGACAAGATCTTCTCAAAAAAGCAGAGGTTGACAGGAGAGTTTGAAATTTCACCCTGTGCTTCTTTCTGTTGGGGGAGTCTAAACATCTGGGGCCCACATGTTCCATGCTGTTGGTTCCACAGCTGTATCACACCTTTGCTGCCCTTCCTTGTACTAAAAACTTCTACATGTAAAATCTAGCAATGGATGTGCTTTGAAAAAAGTAAAAGGTGGATCCAGATACATTTTTTTTAATGTTTGCAATATGTGGGTGATTTTTAAATAAATAATGTATAAAATCTATTCACATTTTCACATCATCTTTATAATGCATATTGTATTTGTAACAAGACTTAAAGAAATTCTAGACTGGAAGAACTAAATGAGTTCACTTTTGTAGTGCTAGCATATCCACGGCAGGAGATAAGCTGTTTGGGCAATTAGAAGCCAGCTCTGCAGAGATCACCTGGTCTTGATGAAGACCAACATTCACTTTCCCAACACCGCACAGGTAGGTCTGGGTGGACATCCCACTAACTGGCATCCAGCCCCACTACCCAACAGCTGCCAAGAGGTCCAAACCCTTCACTGGACATGGGACACAGTGTGGATATCTGAACACTAGCCCTCTTCAGTGTCAGTGTCATCTGTTAAGCATGTGCAAAGATGCACATCGCAGGATGATAACCATGTTAAAAAGGCTACACACAGTGAGGCATGGTTAGTTCTTCACAGACCCTGCTTCTATCTAGTTACCTGACCCTAAGAAATAACAATGTTTAGAAATGGGTGGAAGCAGTGAAGGTAATGATGAAGACAGCCAAGAATTTTGCAGCATTTGTTTTGTTCTGGAGAGTACCCTAAGTGCCTCACAGAGGTTATCTCACACACACACACACACCCTACCCCCCAAATAAGCATACGTTGAAGAATTTATGTTAATAAATGAGGGAAACAAAGCCAAGTAATACTGTATTAAGTTCCTTGCCCAAGATAACAAAGCTGATGAGTGCAAAAGCTGGGATTGGAATTCAAGCCATGTAACTCCAGATTGTGCTTTTAACCATCAGTCAATTCTGCCTCTGATTATGTCCCTTAAATATTCGCAGAAAGGAAAAAATTGGAAGAACATGCTTTTCAAGTTAAGAGTAGCTTTTTCCACAGAGTGAGATAATAAGTGAATGTTTTCTTCTATTTTCTACTTTTTTGCTCCTTTCCTGATTTTATTTAGGAGTCAATATATTAATTTCATGATGGAAAATATAGGCTTGATGCCAAAAAGCCATCTGGGGGATCTAGTTCTGTTGTGGAAGTATGAGTCCCCTACAATATGGATGAATCTCAAATCATTCCTATGATGCTCCACAATCATTATGCTGTGTCAAAGAAGACAAATGTCCCCCAAAAAAGAACACATATCATATCATTCCATCTACATAATTCTAGAAAATGCCAACTAATATGTGGCAAAAAGTAGATCCGTGGTTGCCTGAGAATGAAGGTGGAAGGACAGAGGGATTACAAAGGGGCTTGAGGGATTGTTGGGAGTGATGCAAATGTTTGGTATCTTGATTGTGGTAATGGTTTCATGAGTATATACATTTATCAAACTCATGAAATTATACACTTTAAATATATGCAGTTTGTTTTATATCTGCAAAGTTACCTTAAAAATTTTTAAAACAAACAAACAAAAAAACAAGACCTTTTCTGCTGAGCTCCTGGTCTTAGAAACTAAACAGCAACAGTCGCTTCAGCACCCAGTACCCAAGTTTGCTCTTCCTCAAACAGCAACCTCTAGGCTTATCACAGTAGTTCTGACTCACCATTCTGGGCAGCTCCTTTTTCTTGCTCTTTTCCTTACAACTTCACCTTTCATTTGTATAGCCCTTTGATTTTTTTTTTCTCCAAAGCTTTTATTGCAGTCTAGTCACATGCATGCATTTAACTTATCAGAATACAAGTATACACAAGATATACACACAGGAGGTAATAAAGAAAAGCAATTACAGTATTTACAAGAAAGAGGGAAACAACATGCATGGTGCAGATGGTTTATCTGCCATTTCATTCCAGGAGTCTGAGATGGGGGTGTTTCTGTGCTTTTCCTCCAGCTGGCCCCCATGTGCCTAAGTCTCTCACTTTAGAATCTTATCATTTTAAGTGAAATTCTAGTGTTTAAAACAGAGGTTTTTTGTACAAAACAGCCTCTAGATGTAAACCAAGTGTTTCATCTTACACTCAACTGGAGAAACAATGACCTGTCCTAGAATTGGAAAAAATGCTAGTTGTGTCAGACTTCTTAGAAGACAAAATATTTGTCTCCTACAGGAAATCTTACTACCATAAGGGTAATTTTACTAGACTTGACTTTCATCGTAGGTGCTGACTTTAGAACACCCATGTAAGACAAAACCTTACTGTATCTTTTTGAGTTTTCAGAACAACCCCATGAGGTGGCTAATGCAAGGATTATTATCCACTCTTGACAGAGGAGGGAGCAGAGCCTCATGAGACTGTGACTTTCTAGTTACACAGCTAATAAGGGACAGCCCTATTCTAAGAACCAAGGTCTTCAGACTCCGAGTCTAGTATTTCTTGAACCATATCACCAGCTCCGTGTATGTCATTTTGCTTATCAGACAAAAGTGTTACTCATGGCCCAGATTCGACCTGAGTCTCAAGGAGAGTTCTCACTGCAATGATAACGTATTTTCACAATGGGATCAGAAGTCCCTGCTAATAACTCCTCCTCTTTCTTAACAGTGTCTTCCCTCTTAATTAAAAAGGAAAATATTTTAAGCCAAATATGGCAGCTTTGTGACTCTTACCTCCCAATCATAATCAATATTCACTCTAATTGCCAACCAAGCTGTCAGTTATCGAAGCCTTGAGAAGAAGGGACACAGGCGAGGCCAAATTACGATGATATGATTCCGCAAACTCAGAGGAACCACCTTCCCAGAGGGAGTCTCCTATCTGTCCAGAGGTAAAGGAAAGTATTTAAACCCATCATGTGCCAGGCACTCCCCAGGCATCTATATACATTTTGTCATCTTTAGATATCTTAGCTGCAGCCTTTAATAAAGGCTGGGGGGTTTCAACTAAAATATGGAGAATAATCTTTCCTTTAGGGATCTTAGAGCATTTTCACATGGGGAGGTGGGGAGATTGGATAAAATGATCTACAAGGATAACTGTCACTCTAAAAGTCTGAAAATGTCCCCAATCCATTAACCAATACATTGTTGCCATTAGAGACCATTTCGCAAAGAGTGGCAAAGATGGCAAGGACTCTAGCCACAGCCCATATCTCCATTAACAGGGTCTCAGCACCAAACCGATTAAGACTTAACAAGTGCCACTGTCCCAGGTGTGACAGCTGGGATGAAACCATTCCATGTCTGGCCCAGACAGGAGGCTAAGAGACAGTCAGGATGCAAACACTTGAGCAGAGAGAGAACATGCCTGAGAATTATACTTTCTGTAGGGACATGTTTCCTGTCCTCAGTGTTGCCATTTGGCATGGCAAATTCACACATAAAACTTCACAAATTTGGTAACAATCTCAATTACTCTGACTGAGGCTGGAGAGTTAATCTAAGCTCCAGTGTTTGGGGTTACAGTGTTGATGCTCATTGGGTCTCTCACTAAACTCAGCTGCAACAGAGAGAGAGGCTCCAAGAATCAGGGAAAATCAGGGCACCTGAGCTCTCCTAGGTTGGTCAGAGTGACTATTAAGAGAAATGCACAGCACAGAAAGCTAATTTCTTTTGTTTGGTTGTCCATGCATTTCAGAGTGAAAAAGAGAAGCCCAATCATATTATCTGGGCAATTGGGGTTCTTGTTTACAGTCAAGTCCAATAGGCACAAGCCTAAGGCTTGGTCCGTGGGTTTTGTTTGGTTACACTGCTATCTTTTTAAATCAAGGAATCATTCTGCCTACACCTCCAATTTCCTCCCTTCTGGCCCAGTGGCAAAGCATGCCCATAACAAACAGGCTGCTAATGCTCTGCAGATGAAGGAATGTCAGGAAAATAAACAAATTTGCCCTCTCCTGTTGCATTCCTTTCCTTAAAGGAAAAAAAGTGAGAGAGAAAGACTTAGAACTAAATAGAGAAATTTTCCAACAGCATTTATCTCACCAGCACTTACCAAGGATCACTAGCTTTAAGAATGCTTTTCAGGCCTGAGTTCAGGATGGCTTTTATGCAATCCGGGTTCTGTGCAGATATGCCACTTAAATGCAAAGCACCCACTTGTCTTGGCTGGGTGGGAGGAGCAGAGAGAAACACATTCCTCAAATGTGCTTATACAAATTTTTAAATTTTTTTTAATTTAAATGTTAAATTTAAAAGAACCTTCCCCAGGACTTAGCCTGTTTGATTTCTCACAGAGCTTCGGATGCAGAACCTTTGGGAATGATTCTCTGAAGGGGGTGATTTTCACCAGGTTTGCACCACTGAAAGCTTTACCCTTGGAAAGGGCAGAACCATCATGAGTGACACACTCCAGCCACTGGCAGAAGGAGTTCAATGGCAGTGGTGTTTTGCCAAATGCATTGTTTTCTCCAAAGCCTAAAGCACCCAGTGTAGAGACAGAGGAAGTGAGGCACAAATCCAGCTCTGTGATTGTCCAAGGTGTTCCTTATGCTGTCAGTTCTAGACCAAGACAGACTCCATGCCTTCTAGGCTGCCGGAGCAGACAAACTCTTAGGCATACTGTCCCAGAAACAAATTGAGGGGGAAAACATTCTATAAAGGACAGCTTGGTATTCCAGAGGTAAACTCTTCATGTTCCACTCCCGTGATCCACTTGTAGTGATTTGTCATTTGCTAAGGCACAAATTTTAATCCTGCTCCCTGCTCAGGGGGTTTATCAGAATGGGGCTCTGGGTAAGGGTGGGTCTATCCCACCAACAGCAGCCTTACCTCAACACAGTCTCATTGGTCTTCATTTGCCCTCACTTGGTCAATGGATCGGTGAATGTGGCAGTCAAGGACTCCTGAGTGTTGCAGAGCTACTGGGTGAAACATGTTCGTGATGTTTCATTATACTCTAGTTAGGAGTTGACTTCTTCCTCATGTCTGGATCTGGGCTAGACTGAGTTGCCACTTAGAGAGGATAAGAGCCAGGCAGGTGTCTCTGTAGCACCTCCTACCAGCCAACCAACAGCAGCCAGAATTCCTATCCAGCTTATCCACGTGACAAGTAGTTGCCTTTTCTGTGGCACCATTGTTGTCGTATAACTTCAACTCTCTGATACCTCACCAGTGCTCCTTTAAAAGGAGGCGTATTTGGCAGCATGATCAAATAAATGCTGACAAAAGAACTCAAGAATTGTGTGTGGGTGTTTCTTCAATTTAATTTAGATTTCTAATGCCTTGTGATAAAAAGAGATATTTTAATTTTCCTTGTAATACGAGTTGCATTTGGATTGTGGAGGCACTATTTATAAATTCATGCCATCAATACATTTATTTCTGAGTCCCTGACTGTATATTCAAGAACCCCAAATGCCTGAGAAACATGGCTTCCCTTGGAAAATTCACTATAGTGTGTCCTGAGTGCTTGGAGTTTGTCTCATAAGAAAACTCCTTCAGTTGATGAAATGATTTAAATGTGACCATGGTCTCAAAACAAAAGAGCCACTTAAAACTTCTCTTTATGAGAGTTTTGAGATTACTGCTGTTGAAGGAGCAGCATCTCTTTGGGTTAAAAAATAGTTTTTCAGCAAAATATCTGCTGTATTAAAATCAGAATAATTTCATTTGGTCCAATATTCAGCTCTATGTCTGTCTGCAATGACTAAATGAGAAGACATTTTTGGTTCATGTTCCAATGAATGTGACAGCTTGAATAGTAAGTCAGGAAATAAGAAACTTTATTATTAGAGAGGTGGGTGCCCAATTGTTTAATGTTTTTAATTAATACTTACACATGTTTGGAAGCAAGAAACAGGCTTGCAGTCTGATTCCAGAGTCCATGTATATAACCATCACCCAATACATGTCACACGTTAGCTTGCTCTATAAAAGTTGTTATCCATCTCTGTTTACTCTTTCTCATCAAAGAAGACTTCTTATTTCAGACTCTTTATCAACAATAATAAAAAATCATTATCTTCCAATATTTGAAGGACCTGTGGTAGACCTTGGGGTATGGAGTGAAAAGACACAGTCTTGATGGTCTTACAGTCTGTAGAACTGTCCAAATAGACAACTCGCAGTGCAAGGCAGCCTGAGCCCAGGGCATACAACAGGTTCAGGCAGAGATCCTCCAAAGAGGGCTAAGCACCCAGAAGACTTTCTGGGGGAAGCCTCATGCCCTTACAGAAGGAAGAGGCACAGAAAAAGGGCAGCATTGCAGAGCAGACTCATGGTTTAATGATCTAGACAAAGGCAGCAGTTTGAAGGCACACAGTGTTTTGAGGAAATAAAGCCAGCCAGTTAAACAGGATGAAAGAATTCATACTGGAATATACAAAGAACTCAAATAACTCAACAGTAAGAAAACAAGTAAATTCAAATAAAAAGTGGGCAAAGTTGCTGAATAGACATTTCTCAAAGGAACACATACAAATGGCCAACAGACACATGAAAACATGCTCAGCATCATTCAGAATCAGGGAAATGCAAATCAAAACCACACTGAGATATCACCGTACCCCAGTTAGACTGGCTATTGGACAGAGAATAACAAATTCTAGTGAGGATATAGAGAAAGGGGAGCCCTCTTATGCTATTCGTGGGACTGTAAATTTGTGCAGCCATTATGCAAAACAGTATGGAGGTTCCTCTAACAACTACAGATAGGACTACCAAAGGATCCAGCAATCCCACTGCTGTGTATATACCCAAAGGAATGGAAATCATCATGTCAAAGAGATACCTGCTCTCTCGTGTTTATTGCAGC
Source organism: Galeopterus variegatus (assembly GCF_000696425.1). NCBI lineage: Eukaryota > Metazoa > Chordata > Mammalia > Dermoptera > Cynocephalidae > Galeopterus > Galeopterus variegatus. Next base: position 341,425 of record NW_007726331.1, on the reverse strand, counting down.
TCTATTTACAGTAGCCAAGAGTTGGAATCAACCTAAATGTCCATTAAAAAATGACTGGATAAGGACAATGTGGTATATATACTCAATGGAATACTACTCTGCCATAAAAAAGGAATTAAATTCTGCCATTCACAGCAATATGTGTGAACTTAGAGAAAGTTACGTTAAGTGAAATATGCCAGGCACAGAAAGAGAAATACCACATGTCCTTACTCATAAGTGGAAGAAGGAAGGAAGGAAAGAAGGAAGGAAGGAAAGAAAGAAGGAAGGAAGGAAGGAAGGAAGGAAGGAAGGAAGGAAGGAAGGAAGGAAGGGAAACAATTTACATTGAACTTTCAAAAACAGAGAGAACAGAACTGTGGTTATTAGAGGTGGGAAAGGGGAAGGGGGGTTAGCAAGAAATTAGTTAAAGGTCACAAAGATTGATTACATTTTGTAAACGTGAGTATACTGATTATCCTGATTTGATCACCACATATAGTACACATGTATTGATATTCAAATCTGTATCCCACAAATATATATAATCAATTATGTTTCAATAAAAAAAACTGCCAAAATAGATAAAATTATTTCTTTTTTTTTTTTTTAAATTTATTTATTTATTTATTTTTTTTATTTTGTCAATATACACTGTAAATGATTATTATGGCCCGTCACCGACACCTCCCTCTCTCCTCCCTCTCTCCCCTCCCCCCCA
>NW_007726331.1:322223-335733 GCF_000696425.1 Galeopterus variegatus | reverse complement strand
GTTGCTCTTGGAAATGCAGTCAATACTCTGGTATCACAGCACACAGCTCTCAGGATCGCGCGCCCGCGCGCTCCAGACCCGCCGCCATTTTCCCCAATCCTGACGCCTAGATAAAATTATTTCTGAAAAAATAATCAAATAAAATCAAAGTTAGGAAGAAAGAATTTGTAGAGGACAGACAAGAGGTGGAGGCAAAGAGGCAAGTAAAGCAGAGACTACGGAAGTCAGAGCAGCCACGCTGGTATATAACAAGCTGCCACTTTATCAAACTCTCATCAACTTTCTATCAGTATTAATTCAGGAATCTCCATGGAGCATTTCATTTCTTTGTTTTTTGTTTGGTTTTGGTTTTTTAACTGCCCATAGACTTCACCTTCAGGTCCCCACCATTTGAACTTGATATGGTCAGTGATTTGGAAAAGTAGAAGAGATTAGAGGTTATGTAGCTGCCACTGAAGAATGGAATAGGATTTCCAAAGCCTTAATCACATGATAAAGCAGCAACACAACTCCTAAACAGGTAAGGAAAAAAATAGTAATTGAATATTCTTCTTGACCACCTGATGCACAAATCCAATTCTGGCTCTAAGTTGGTGTTTTTTACTGATTCAATTTTTAACTAAGCCACTTTATTCTGATCCAGAGAGAAACACCTAGTGGATTAAGCAGCTGCCTCTTTGATGTGGAAATCGCTTACCTATATTCCCGAAGCACTTGCTAATTCACAAAATGCTTTCCCATGTGTCCCATTTGATCAGTGCTGCAGTCTCACAGGGTAGGGGAGGGACAGAATTGTTATTGTCCCCATTTTACACGTGAAGTAGTTGAGCTTCACACTGCTCATGTGACTTGCCCTTGGTCACCTAGCTTGGGTCTCAACCTTCCAGATCTATGAGGACTGTGCAAGTCTTAATCAAAATACCATCTTTTTCTCGATATAACATTGCCTAATACTTTGCCATGAACTTCTTCAAACTTTGGAGAGCTTTCTAGTCTTCTGCAAATTGCTTTTTAGACCATACCTACCCCAAGAAAGAAAGCTTTACACCTTGTTCTCTGTGGCTACCAACTGGTCAGAGCTCATGTTTACTACTCTAAACGTTGCTTTTTAATTCTTCACAATGCCCCTAGAATACAGAAACAGATATTCAGATCTGACAGATGTGAAATCAGGTTTAGAGCAAAAAAGTGACTTGATCTGACCAAGCTTACTTAACTAGTAATTGACGGAGTAGGAATTCCAGAGCCCTCAACAACACTCACAGAATACTGCCCAAGTGGAGGTGGGAAATTGTGAAGCAGTGATTCTCAAGGCAGAATTTCTGGCTCCCCTGCATCAGAATAACAGAGGACCCCTGTTAGAACTTAGAATTCCTGATCCAGAAGTTCTGAAGCTGAAACACAGACCAGGGAATCTCCATTTTCACAGGCTCTTAGAAGATTTTTACCAAAAGCTGATAGTGGTAGGAGACGTGGTCTGGGAATGGTATAGCTTGACCCAAAGAACACAATTTAATATAAGGAAGCAGTGGGAAGGAGGGGTTTGTAGGTATGGAAATAGTTGGGGTGGGGCTGGGAAGTGTAAGTTAGGACCAGATGGTAGAGGACCCTGAATGAGGTTGGATGGGCATGAGCAGGAAAGAGACCAGTCCAGGGAGCCTCGAGATGTCCCAGGAGCAGGAGTGTTTTCATGTGTCAGGAAAAGAGACTAGCTTTGATACAGGAAAAAGATCACTAAATTGAAAGGCTATTGATCTTTCAATCAACAAACTCAGCTGCCTCATCTTATTTCTTTTGTAAGGAAGGAGGCCCAACTTGGGAGGCAGATCTGGGTCTGTTCCCAACTCTGCCTCTAACTACTCTATGACCCTGTGCTAATCACCTGACATTTTGGAACCTCAGTTCAACATCACTAAAATCTCATGGGGTTGGGGGTGAGTGAAAACATGTTCTCTAATACCTCAGCCAATACCAAATTTGTTTTTATGAGTTTCCATCTTCTCTTTCTTTAAGCTCCAGAGTCTTTATCAAATGGTTTTAGTGTTGCCTTCTCCTCCAGCAAGATTTGGCAGAAAGGTTTGGAAAGACTCTAAAGTTACAGAAGTGCTGTGAAGAGAAGCAGCCTAAGCCCAGGATAATGGTGGAAGGAGCTGGCCCAGCAGACAAATGCCACCTTGGCTGGCCAGATATGGCTGCATATTCATCACCTCAGGAAGAGAACTTCCAAAGTCCATATCTGAAAGATGCCCTGCCCAAGACTCCTGCTTAGAGGCTAGGTTCTGAGCTCCAGCGACAGTGGATGTGCTCTTTGAACATAACCTTTGGCCTTACAGTGGCCATCCAAAAAAATCCCGTCAACTGATAAAATCTTGAGCACCTGTTATGAAAGGTGGGCTGGTGTGGTCACACTGGTGCAATATCCCTTTTGTGGGTTGCAGAAAGCTGGAGAAACATTGCTTCAGATATGGGGGCAAGCAGAGGACCGGGGCCTGTGGTCCTGCCAGCCTGGTTTAGAAATGGGAGAGGCCTGATCTGATCAAAGAGAGCCTGGATTGGGTGAGGGTGCATTCAGAGCCAAGACAATAAGTACTTTTCTTCTTCATGAGAGACCTGGAACCATACATCCTCCTTGAAATGGAAGGGAAATTTCCTTCCAGCCTCTCCTAAGTTATTTTGTTCAACATGCATGAAAGGTATCAATTTCAAGCCACACCCACCCAGAAAAACTGCTAGAGGGAGGTTCTGCTATTCAGTATCAAGAGCCCGTGGTACTGCCAGGAAAGCTGACTCCTGGAATTTGGAAGACTATTCTACCCGCTCGGGATAAAAAAGAAAAGACAAAAAAAATAGCAAGTCCTTCTCATATTCATTTGCTAGCACTGTTGTAATGAAGTACCAAACACTGGGTCGCTTAAACAACAGAAATTTATTGTCTCAGTTCTGGAAGCTGGATGTCTGCAATCACGGTGCCAACAGGGTGGTTCCTCCTGAGGGCTGTGACAGAGGATCTGTTCCAGGCTCTCTGCTTGGCTTGCAAATGGGAATCTTCTCCCGTGTCTTCACATCACCTGTCCTCTGTATGAATCTGTGCCCAAATTTCCCTTCTTTACCCCTTTTAATAAAAAAATTTTTTAAAAAAGACAATAGTCATATTGGATTAGGGCTCACCCCAACAACCTCATTTTGACTTGATTCCCTCTGTAAGTGCCCTATCTCCAAATAGGGTCTGAGATACTGGGGGTGAGGACTCCAATGTATCCTTATGGCAGAAGACGTAAGTAAATGTGTAACACCCTTGTTTTCACAAAAACTAATTCCACAGCTCCAATGCCTTTTCACCAACAAGGTACACAGGAAGGGGACGGGAAGGTGCTGGGTTCTCCATCAAACAGCTAGACTGTCTTAGTCATTTGATGCTGCTATAACAGAGTACCTAAGACTGGGTAATTTATAAAGAATAAAATTTATTTTCTCAGTCCTGGGGACTGGGAAATCCAAGATCAAGGCCCCAGCAAGTTTGGTGTCTGATGAAGGACCAGACTCTGCTTCCAAGATGCCACCTTGAACACTGCATCCCCCAGAGGAGGACCGCTGTTCTTCACATGGCAGAAGAGCAGAAGAGGGCTGACCAGACTCCCCAAGCCCTTTTTACAGAAACGTTAATCCATCCATAAGGGTGGAACCCTCAAGACCTAAACATCACTCACTAGGCCCCCTCTCCCAACACTGTTGCACTGGGGATTAAGTTTTAACCTATGAATTTTGGAGAGGACACAAACATTCAAACCATAGTTTGAAACATTGAAACCAAGTTTCAGCAGAGAGCCCTCAGGGCCTGCAGTGACTGTGAATGAGCCTTGGCATTGCTGTCCTCAAGCCACAGCAGCACCATTTATGGAAAAGCAGGTGGCAGCCCCGGGGCCAGCGAGCCAGTGGATAAGTGAGGTTATCCACAGGGCTCTGAGCTCAGTTCCAACAGTGCCCGGGGCACGACCCTACCAGGCAACACCATGCCACAAGCACCCACTCTCTACCTCAGCCAGGCCCAGTGTTTTACCTCCCATTCTGAGGGCTGAAAGTAACCCTCAGCTAGTTCCATGCCTGTGATGTTGGTTACAGCCGTCTCTCTTCATAGATGCAGAACCCCCGGACCCTGCCACTCACATCGGCCTCCTGCAGGGCACGCAGCCCTTTTCCCTTCAGACAGAGGTCCTGATGCTGGGCTCCCTGTGGCAATGACCACGAGGGTCTGCAGCTGCACAATCTTCCACTCCCTGCCGCAGCCCACCTGACATCTCTGGTAAACAGCATGGGGGCCTGTGAGTCAGTACACCTGCCCTTGGTGTCTAATCATCTGCCATCACCACCACCAGGTGATAAAGGAGGGAGGGAGCGAGGAAAGGAGGAAAGCCACAGGGAAGGAAAGGGAAGCAACAGAGAACCTGTGGACCAGAGATGAGGAACCTAAGAAGATAAGGCCCCATGACAAAGTTTGCAGATTGTGCCCAGGGACAGACTTCACCTCCAACATTGTACCTTGATATAAATGCTGTTGTATTTGCCCAGGCTCCCCTCTAGTCCAGGGGAGCCACTCAAAGGCAGAGCGTGGGACTTGTTCACCTCTAGGTCTCTAAGGCATAGCATCGTGGTGGTAAGCAGAAGTTACACCCCGGGCAGCTGGTACATCACACGACACTTCATGGGAGGGACACACACACAACTGGCAAATGCATTCTCAGGGTCCAGCCAGCACAGATGCTTCTATATGACAGATGTGACTCCAGCACCAGCCCTCCACCCCTCCCCCATCATACACTTAACCTTGACTGGACATGAAAGGGCAGACCTGCAATGAGACAAATCCGAGAGGCTCCCACATGAAGAGGGCTCTCTCCAAGCCAGTATCACAGTGCCTCTTTTAAGAGAAGGTGGAGGCTAAAGCCCCTCCTGGTTTTCCAGGAGGATCTCTTTACACATCTTGCAACTTCTGTTAATTCTGCTGCTTTCAAACAGGATCTGGAAATTTAAAGATTGGACTAGCTACTTCAGGATTCTAGAGAATTAACAAAACTTGGTAAGAGGAAGCAGGGTCAGACCTGGGCAGGGAACAGGTCCCGGCAGAAATGTGACTCCTGCCTCCCTGTGAGAGAATCCTGGGTCCCTGACTGCTGTGGGCTGAGCTCCATCCACAGTGTAGCTGATGACAGAACACCAGGACCCAGGGATGCAGGTGTGGTCATGCAGGGAGCTCTCAGAAGTCCTGCACCCCCCTGGTGCGCTCTGTGACTGTGCCCACACTCAGACTGAGCCACCCAGAGTCCTCTTCTGGGCTGAAAGGACTTGGTTGAACCAGGTCATCACCCCAGGGCCTTCCAACACTGAAGTCCTAAGACTTTAATGCTGAAAGAATAGAATTGTCATCATCAACCAGCTTTCTTTAGGGTTTCTGCACAGTAGGCCATTGTGTTTTATGTCCCAGAGCCCCAAGGACTCAGACCTGAGTAGGAGCAGAGGAAGCTTTCTCTCTCTCTCTCTCTCTCTCTCTCTCTCTCTTTCTTGTTTTGGGTCTGCCTCCTTCAACTTTTTTAGCACCTTGCTACTCAAAGGACCAGCCACTTCAGCATCACCTGGATACTTGTTAGAAATACAGGCTCCCCTGCAGGCTTAGTGAATCAGAATCTGCATTTCCACAAGACCTCGGGAGACTGTTATGCAGAGCCAAGTTTAAGCTTTACCAGACTTACAGTCAAATTGGATATAAGTGGAAGTACCTGGGAAATTTTAAAATATAGTGATGCCCATGTCCCACTTCCCAAAGTTCCAATTTAATTGGCATAAACGTGCCCTGGGCATTGAGGATTTTTTTTCGTTATATATTTTTTTTTTAATTTTAATTTATCAATATACAGTGTAGTTGATTTTCATGTCCCTTTACCAATTCCTCCTTTTCTCCCCATCCTCTTCCCCCTCCCCACCATCAACATCATATCTGTTCACCTGCCTTAAAAAGTTCAAAGAACTGTTGTGACTGTTGTGTCTTCTTTTTGTCCCACCTCCCCTGTTTGTCTGTTTGTATATTTATTTTTATTAGCTCCCACAAATAACTGAGAACATGTGGTATTTCTCTTTCTGTGCCTGGCTTATTTCACTTAATGTAATTTAAAGCTCCCCACATGATTCTGCCAGGAAGCACAGCTTGAGAACCACTACTTAGTCTCTCTCCAGCTGGATCTTCTATTCATCCATTCAACATCCAGTTATTGAACAAAACAGTAATAAGCTCTCTTTATAATCAACTAAGAGATTTTAAATCTATGTTTGGTGCTGTTAAATCTAATGAGTCCCAAGCTTATATCTTATATCTTCCATGAAGATGGAAGTTCTGGAGAAGGGCGCAGCAGACAGGGCCCAGCCCAGGAACTGACAGCTTTTCAATCACAGCCTAGGTACTCTCAAAGGGCAGAGCAAGGGCTTGTCCTTTAATATCTGGACAGAAGGAGAATGTTATGGGTGAATTGGGCAGATGACTAGCCTGAAGGGCGCATTGTTGTCTCTTTTTAAAAACCTATAACTTCTCATACGAGGAGCTACGCTTTTTTCCTCCCTTTAGATCAAGGCCCAGTAAGTGATGCACTTTGGATGAATACCCTTAACAGCAGCAATCTGTAACCACATGAGCATTAGCCCAACCTGGGCCCCTCCAAGAATGATGACACCGACTGGCCAAAGGCAGGGACAGCCAGCCACCATCTGTGGAGAAATAAGCCCAGGAAAGCTGGCCAAAGGGATTCTGCTTATATCACAAAAAAGTCCAAGAAGGAGGATGGGAAAACCCAGCCAAGGGTTTCCCAAATTTGAGCCCATTACCTGGCCTCAGCATCTCTCTCATTTCTCAGGGAACAGGCTGCCTGACAAAGACCTGCCCAGATTTTTTGACCTAAGTAGGCTTAACCTTTCATATGGAAAATTGACTTACATTACAATCTAAGTAGTTTATTTATAAAGACAATTTGACAGCCCCAAAATGGGTATGCAAAAGAAAAGATAGGAATAGATCTGTCCCTCTGTCCCCCAGTAATCTTTTTCTAAAAGTACAGGTTCTCATCTGCCAGGTACACTTGGGTGGAACAAGAGAAGTCATGCCTCAAGACAGCCATGCAACCTTAAATAAATCACCTCCCTGCTAGCCTCAGTTTCCCAATATGAAAAATAGAGACTCAATTTCCATGACCTATAAGGGGCACCTTCCTATTTAAACATTTTGTGGTCCTACCTAAATGCCGATGCTTTCATTTCAAAGCCTTGCAATAACTGCTACAATCCCAAAATTTGTCAACATGGTTTCTTGTGATTGGAACTTGGTCCACGTGCCCATCAACTAGGAATGTGTAGAAAATCCCAGGGAGGATGTAAGAGGAGATAATACAGGCAGGATGGGGTATCATATGTCCTGACTGCGGGGAGGTTTTTGATGTTCTTGATTTGTTCCATCTTGTTAAGCAGCAAAGATGAATAAACTGTTTGAGCCCACATCAATCAGGCTTTTGCCTCCACCTCTCCACCAAAATATGCTCCAAGGTCACCAGTAACTTCACATCATTAGAACCAGCGGTACAACTAATCTTCATCATACTACCCCTCTCAGCAGCTTTCCTTGCAGTTGACCAATCCCTCATCCCTGAAATACTGTCTTCCTCTGGCTGCCAGGACACCCCACATGCCTGATTTCCCTTCTACTTCTCTGGCTGCTCCTCCCTGGTCTCCTTCACCAGTTTCTCCCCATCACCCCAACCACATAAGGTGGCAGTGCCCCTGGTCTTTTGACCTCTTCTCTTTTCTTTCTATAACCACTCTCCTGGTGATCTCACCAGTCTCATGGTTCTAAAACCATTAGTGATTCCCCTCATTACACCTCCAGCCCTGACCTCTCCCTGCTACAGGACACCGAGTGTGCCTCATTGGCTGGAGAAGCTCTAGATGAAGGCATTTGTTTTCCTAGTGCAATGGTGGAAAAACTTCATAAGGCTAGAAAGAAATCTTTCTAAAGCTTTCTTTGCAGAGAAGAATAGGAACTTGCTGCTTACTAAAGAGGCAAGATGTTTTTCAAGAGTCAAAGGGAAGCTTATAAGGAACAAGGCAATACTCTGTAGACAGCTGGCCTTGTCTCATGCACACATTCATTAATTCATTGTGCCCAGAAAGAATGTGCCCATGAACCTGAGGAAACTATCCTTTTGGGAGACCTTGTCCTTGGGTACCTCTGACTCAACATTATGAGGAGGATAGAGTTGGATGCCCACTGTTTGACGTTTGCCAAACGCATGAATGAATGAAACAAAGGCAGCATAGTTCTGTACCGGGTAATGGTAAAAAGTCCATTAAAAGGCAATGACAGATATTCAGCAATTATATTTTGAACACCAACCATATGCACAAATCATGGCAGGCTCTTCAGGGGATACAAAGCTACAGTCATGTCCCTCTCAAAGCCATTTGTCACAGAGGCCCTGAAATCCTTGCCTCTCGGGGCTTAAGTGTTCCAGAATAGGTGGGCTGTTGGCCATCAACTCTGAGAAGCCAGGGCTTACCCTGTCTGGACTCCTTCACCATCCATGGGCCTCTGACCTCATAGGCCTGTCTGTCCCTACTTGTCTGAACACATACAATTGTTTTCTTTTAATTGGCAGCCTTTGGAAAACACATACGTGAGTGAGCACAGAACAAAGAATTTAGTCTGGGAACTATTTCTCAGAAGTCCTTTTTGAGAAAGAGTTTCTAACCCTTCCCCACTTTCACAGGATTGGAGAAAGATTGGAACAAATACATGAGGCAGGGGTCCACTCTCTGGAGAAAGTTAATTTGGGATTTGATAGCTACCCTAATGAAGCCCCAAAGCTGGCACCACTGGATGGGTTTCTCAAATAGGGAATTCTACCAGGATTTCAGTCAACAGGCCTCTAATCCCTGCCAAGCCACATTCTACACCAAAGTGAGGAACAACCAGACAGTTGAGACACGTGAGCCGGATCTGCCCGCACAGGCTGCACTGCAACCAGCAGGGCCCAACACAAGTGTCTATTCTCCCTTCTCCAGGCAGCACAGGGTGTCCCTACCTCTGACCTGGTGGCTGAGCCAGGCCTCAGCAGAAATCCTGGGAGAGGCCCAGGCCTTCCTCGCCTCCTGCTTACGTGCTCAGATCAGTTGGAATGAAAGATTGTAAAGGCCCTTTCATAATGGGACGACCTTTATAAAGGTTGCCTTTATTTTTTTATAATCTCTATATTTTATTGTCCTCTCGAAATCACAAAACCAAGCAGGAAACCATGAGGAGGAGTTGTTTTATCTGCTCTCCTGTTCAACAATTGGGCTGCTCCATTTCCTGTTCCTCCCACTTCTCAATGTGAAAATGGACACTAGAAGCTTTCCTCACTGTGACTGAAGCTACAGAAAACTCAACCTGTTTTCGATTACCCTGTTGTATGTCGCATGGTTACATCCCTTTTTCAGTGAAAGATAACAATGGCTAAAGCGTTGCAGCTCTAGCGTGGTTCTCAGTCCTTCCGGGAGCAGCTGATATACATATCAGCACAAGGTGGGTCCCCCTGCAGGGCAGTTGAGGACGGAGTGTGGGCCAGAGATGAGGGAGCAGAGAAGCACCCCACAGGTCAGGGTCCCTCCTAACAAGTGGGAGCAGGGGTGTCATGTGCCATGATGAGGGCATCCCACAACCAGGTTCTAAATGGCTGAAGAACAGGACAGGCCAGAAGGGCAAAGTCTTTGAGCCATAGCACACCAGCAGGGCTGAGCAGGTGGTTATTCAAACCTTCAGTGTGTGTTTTAAAACCACCAGAAATCTTGTTAAAATGCAGATTCCTGGGCTCAACCCCAGAGATTCTGATTCAACAGGCCTGGGGGTGGAGACTAGGCAGGAATCTGCATTTTTCCAGTTTCCCAGTTGATTCTAATGTAGCTGGTCTCTGGATTGTCATTTGAGGACCACTGATGCAGAACAAGGTCATGAGACATTGGCCAAAGTAATTTGTAGAGAGCATGTGCTTACTCAGAGTCCTGAGGACAAACCTAAGGTCAGAGGCTAGAGGAATGAACATGAACATGCTCAGCACTTGAAGGCTGGGTCTGGAGGCCCAAAGGAAACACAGGTCCCAAGTCCCAAAGCAATCATTGTGGCGAACAATCCTCTGAGGAGCATCTGGATGCTGATGGTCTAACAGGTGGCAGATGGAACACATCAGGTAAACCCTAAATGCACAGTGTTCATATCCCATGGAAGAAAGCAAGGTGACCTAAACAAGTGGTCTGGTCCCTTCAAATCTAGAATTACTTAATCAATTAATCCAGTCCTTTAGAAGCACGAGTCCTCTGGGGAATTTTACCTTCTCTCAGCAGAAACTATGGTAAGCATAGGTGTTGCGAGGAAGCCATAGCTCAGTTGTACAACGTCTATTATTCCAGCATGAATGATCTTAGCTTCTGTGAGAGAAAGTAAGGAAGACAACACAGCTCTGTTGTCAAAGAGCAGATAATGTAGTCAAGGAGACAAACCTAACACACAAAGCACTTTAGAAAAAATGGCTAAGGAAGCCCAAACATTGGACAACATTGAAGTAGTCAACCACAATCTAGAGTACAAAGGGTGTCCTGTGAGGCCAGAAAGAGGCTCATAGGCTAGGCAGAGGTAGGACTAAGGGGTTTAAAGTCCTCATCATCCTTCTTGCTTCATCCCTTTTCCAGCAGGCCTGACCCTGTTCCATGCAGTCCACACCATATTAAACAGACCTCAGCACCCTGATTCCCTTCACAGCATCAGCTCTCACCTTGTACCTTTGGGGACACACATTCATCTTCTTGCTCTGTTCCTACTCTTCTCAGCTTCTGACAATTCATCTTCCCCATTAAGGTCTTGCATACACTTGAACCTGACATTAGATACCACCCCAGTTTTGACTTTTGCTGTCCTCTCTCTCCCCACTCTCAGCACAATGATGATTTGCAAACTCCCTCCAGCCACCCTGCCTTTGTCCACCCTGGATACGTAAACAAGCTCCCTGATCTAACTTTGACCCTGTCCCTTGCATTCGTATACATTGGTATAGCCTCCTTGGAATTTTTCCAGCCCTAGAGAAGAGTTCAGACGCTCATGAAGGGACAGAACAAACAACTGGGGTGGGTATGGCGGGAGAAAGAAGAGATGGCAGGTAAGGGTTAGTAGTCAGAGAGGACAGCCCACATTTGGAGATCAGTGATAATGTCTCTCTCTCAATGAGCATATTTCCTAATCTCAACCACTCTGTGGCAAAAGGAGAGACCAGTTATCTCTGGACTCACACAAAGGCCATCTTTGGCTTGAAGCACTAGCCAAGTGTAGTCTTCTACATCTTGAGGGAATCACATGGGAAGTTGGAGGCTGAAACACAGCTCAATTGTAGAGGGGAGTCTGACGAGATTAATCATTAGTGGAAGAACCTTGGTTCCCTGGCCTGACCTTGGCCACAGCCAGATGGCTGGAGTCACATTCTTGTTGCACTTCATCTGTAGCCCCAAAGCCTTTTGGGATCCAGAACCAATGGGAACTCTGAAGTCTAGTCTCTAAGGGATCCCAACTAGCTTTGTGATCGAAGAACAAATCATGTCCCATGCAGGAACCCATCTTCTAAACATCCCCCTGCAGTATTACTGGTAGAAAACAAATCTGATGCTCTAGGGAGCTATGTAGTTTGTTTCTTCTCATCTGCAGTCTCTCTGCTTCACACACATGCATACACATGCACATATGCACACATACACACTTGCATAAACTGCCTAAGGGCAAGGGCGATTTTTTATTCAACATGTTCCACAATGTCTGGAGAATACTTGGCACACAGTAGGCTTTCAAAAACTGTAGTAATGATCAGGATTCATAACATTAAAATAAGCGGTGACACTGAGAATCTGAGCTGTGGGAGGATCCATGTGGGATGTGAAGAAAAATATATTCAGGGTCCCTCTCATAGAACCTGTAGTTCCACAGATGTCCATTGCCCTTTAACTCACAGGTTCAAATTAATCAAACAAAGAGACTAAAAGAAACTTGTCAAGGCCTGTATCTCCTTAATTTTCCCTTTTGCTAAGTTTCCATGACAATGAGCACCTATGGCCAATCAGCCGTCTCAGCTGTGGTCCAGCCATTGGAGGTTATGGGGATTTACAGCTTAGAGGGCACATAAGGACAGGAAAAAATCACTTATTTTATCTACTTTATAAAACTGTAAAAAAGCCCTTTTTCACTTCCTCAAGACCCCCTTGTTGATAAAGATTTGCAGAAAGTGTCAGTCTGGGGTCCCCTGCTGTTTCCTTCACTTTTCATGAATCAGCCACAGCACTTTCCCTCCTTGTCATCATCTCATTATCACTGGACATCAACAAAGTCCTCAGGGGAAGGCTCGTAGGTCCACGGCCAGGCCTCCTTTATTTACATGAAGATGAGAGGCCTCAGGACATGTTTCTCATGGGGCTTGTCCAGGGTTTGGGCCAGTCCCATTGCATTCCAAGCTGCAACCTTGTGGGAACAGAAAGCCCCCTAAGTAGGAGAGAACCAGCATCCTCATTCTAAGATCTTACTGTCTTCCCTGGTAAATTATTCTCTGATAGGTAGTCTTTTGTGAATAGGGCAACGTGTTATTTCTCCCAGAAAAGCACTGATTCAATGTGTGCAGGGGTGAAAAGAGATACAGAATAAAGCCAGTCTTCAGATTCCCTAACTTTTTGTGTACCACAGACAATTTGAGAAAATCAAATATCACCTTTTCTTGGAGAGAAAGTGGCAAACCAGGTGTGCCATAATCTCAGAGAGAGAAGAAAGTTGCCCTGTCTTGGGTAAAGGCCGCATGGCCAAACATAAAGAAAAAGAACAAAGACTCTGCATTGTTGAGCTGAATGGCCACCCAAACATCCCAAAGAATGAACTTTAACTTTCTCAACAGAAAGGCAACCACAAGAAGTTTGGCAGTTCATGGAGAAAGTTCCTTCATGAATGTGTGGCCTTTACAGTACTTCATCTTTATACAGAATTAACACAGGGCCTGAAAGATGTGTGTCTTTTCCTGTTTTGTTTTAATGGCAGACTCAGAACACAGGGTACAGTTTTGCTTCTGTCTTTAGACCTGTCCTTGCTTTGCCCTCCAAGGCCTGCAGCCAGCTGAGCATTTTTGGCGAGACAGAAACACTCTCTGATCACAAGAATGCCCAGGAACCAACAGACCTAGGTGGTTCCTAAGCTTATTTCCTGTGTTCACATTTTGGAGTGCAATCCCAGTCTGGCCCTGCTACAGAGGCTGGAAGGTAAGATAGGTGAAAAATTCTCTAAAATGTTTCCAAGTTTTCTATTTACTGGATAGACAACAAACCAATAGCTGTTTGGAGGAGCTAGTCGGCTGGCAGCAATTTTCCAAAAATTTCCAAATAGCAGTATGTGGCCTAAGGGGGGGGGGGGGGGGGGGGGGGGGGGGGG